>NC_057739.1:46871758-46894834 GCF_004010195.1 Chiloscyllium plagiosum
CATCAGGAATAAAGGCAGAGAGCCTGGAGCGTGGAGAGATAAGCTAGAGGAGGGTGGGGGTAGAAGCTAGGATGAGGTGGGGGAAGGGGAAATGAGGAAACTGCTGGAGTCCACATTGATGCCCTGGGGTTGAAGTGTTCCGAGGCGGAAGATGAGGCGTTCTTCCTCCAGGCGTCTGGTGGTGAGGGAGCGGCGGTGAAGGAGGCCCGGGACCTCCATGTTCTCGGCAGAGTGGGAGGGGGAGTTTAAATGTTGGGCCACGGGGCGGTGTGGTTGATGGGTGCGGATGTCCTGGAGATGTTCCCTAAAGCGCTCTGCTAGGAGGCGCCCAGTCTCCCCAATGTAGCGGAGACCGCATCGGGAGCAATGGATACAATAAATGATATTAGTGGATGTGCAAGTAAAACTTTGATGGATGTGGAAGGCTCCTTTAGGGCCTTCAATAGAGGTGAGGGAGGAGATGTGGGCGCAGGTTTTACAGTTCCTGCGGTGGCAGGGGAAGGTGCCAGGATGGGAGGGTGTGGACCAGGTTTACTGACAACATCACTGTAGAGGGACAGATATCTAACAATGACGAGTCAAAATACAAAAGGGAGATAGAGGGCTTGGTGACATGGTGCAATGAGAACAACCTCTCTCTCTCTACATCGGCAAAACTAAAGAACTGATCTTGACTTCAAAAAAAAATGAGGAGAACATGTCCCCACCTACATCAACGAAACTGAGGTTGAGAGAGTGGAAAGCATCAAGTTCGTCAGAGTGATAATAACTGACAATCTGTCCTGGCCTTCCCACGTAGATGCAATGGTCAAGAAGACACAACAACACCTCTTCTTCCTCAGGCGGCTCAGGAAATTCAGCATGTCCATAATGACCCTCACCAACTCCTGCACATGCACCATTGAAAGCACACTGTTCAGGTGCATAATGGCCTGGTACGGCAACTGCTCTGCCCAGGACTGTTAAAAATCTACAGAAGGTGGTGTGCACAGCCCAGACCATCACAGAAGCCAACCTTCCATCCATGGGCTCCTTTACACAGTTCACTGCCACGGAAATGCTGCTAACATTATCAACGACCCATCGCACCCTGGTAATGATCTCCTACAACCCCTTCCATCAAGCAGAAGATACAGAAGCCTGAACACATGCACCAGCAGGTTCAGGAACTGTTTCTTCCCGGCCATTATTAGACTGATGAGTGGACTCTTGAGCCTCAAATAATGCTGATCTTACTAATGCTGATCTCCCCTAGCGCACGCCTTGTTCAATGTAACCTGTATGCCTCTGTCTAAGTCTTTTTACATCCTTGCTTACTACAATCTGCTTGTACTGCTCATAACCAAAGCTGTTCACTGTTCCTCAGTACACGTGGCAATAAATCAATCAACTTTCAACTTTTCAATTTTCATCCATCTCCAGTACCTTCACATGTAGATGGCCTCTTTAACCTTTAAGGGGCCCTATTCTCTCCCTAGAATCTTTTTGGATTCTCCTTAACTTTATCTGCCAAAACTATCTCAGGTTTTCTTTTTGCCCTCCTGATTCCCTTTTAAGTATTCTCCTACACTGCCTATACTCCCCAAGGGATTCACGTGATCCCAGCTGTCTATACTTAATATATTCCTCCTCCTTTTCTGGACTCAAGCCTCAATATCACTAGTCATCCAGTTTTCCCCACTCCTGCCAGCCTTGCCTTTCACACTAACAGGAATATGCTGTTCCTGACCTCTTTTTATCCCACTTTTGAAAACCTCCCACTTGCCAAACATCCCTTTATCTGTGAACAGCACCCCCCCTCCCCCAACAATTTTGATAGTTCCTTTCCATTTCCATCAAAACTGGCCTCGCCCCAATTTAGAACTTTAATTTGTGGACCAGGCCTATCCTTTTCCATAACTACTTTAAAACTACTAATTTATGGTCATTGCTCCCAAAATGCTCCCCGTGAACATCTCAATCACTTGCCCTGGCTTATTTCCCAAGAGGAGGTCCAGCTTTGCCCCTTCTCCAGTAGAACCATCTACGTATTGATTGAGAGAGTTTTCTTGAAAGCACTTAACAAATTCCTCCCAATCCAAGCCTTTAATTCTATGTCCCAGTCTATGTTTGGGAAGTTAAAATCCCCTACTATTGTAATCCTATTATTCTTACAGCTATCTGCGATCTCCCAGTTTCCAGCTGACTATTGGGGGCTGTATAATACAATGCCATCAAAGTGATCAGCCCCTCCTTATTTCTCAGTTCCATCCAGATTGCTTCACTAGATGTCCCCCAGGAAAATCCTTTCTTTTTTTTTCTTTCTTTTTTTTCTTTTTTTACAAACACTGCCCTTAATCGCCTGGTTTTTTTTTCTTTCTTTTTATTTAACCCCCACACTACCACCTAAGTGCGGTAGTGCTTATTTTTTCCCCAGCACCCATGGTGTGTGTGTATACGTGTGAGACACAGTGAAAGACACAAAGTGCACGAATCTTTAATCAATTTCCACCACCAGGAAGATAGGAAACACCCGAGTGGCCAGTGACAAACACTGCCCTTCACATCAAAGGGCAGTGCTGTGTGATCAAAACAGTGAAGGGGAGGGCAGGGATTAAATCAAAATAGAGTTGGAGGGGGAAATAATACACTCCACTCCCTGCGGCGCCCACCTCTCCCTGAACAACTCCAGGGTGTTGGTGGACACTGCGTGCTCCTTCTCCAAGGACACCCGGGCCCTAACGTAACCGCGGATTAGCGGCAGGCAGTCGGCCCTAACGACCCCCTCCATGGTCCGCTGCCTGGACCTGTTGATGGCCAGTTTGGCCAGGACCAGGAGCAGACCCACGAGGAGGTCGTCAGACCTGCCGTCCCTCCACCGTACTGGGTGCCCGAAGATCAGGAGCGTGAGACTGAAGTGCAACCAAAAGCAGAGGAGGAGGTTTTTCAGAAAATCAAAAAGGGAGTGCAAACGCCCACACCCAATATATACGTGGTCCACGGACTCCACAGCACCACAGAACAAGCAGTTGGGCTGGGAGTCCGTGAACCATCACAATCTGCGGTTGCAGGGGACTGCTGCGTGCAGCAGAAAATCCTCTCTATACTACCATGATGTTTTCCCGAATTAATAGACCCACTACCCCTCCTCTCTTGTCTCCCCTTCTACATTTATATAACATCTATACATAGAACATAGAACAATACAGCACAGAATAGGCCCTTCAGCCCTCAAAGTTGTGCTGACCTGTGAACTATTCTCAGCTCATCCCCCTACACTATCCCACCATCATCCATGTGCTTATCCAAGGATTGTTTAAATCTCCCTAATGTGGCTGAGTTGACTACGCTGGCAGGCAGGGCATTCCACGCCCTTATCACTCTCTGCGTAAAGAACTTGCCTCTGACATCTGTCTGAAATCTATCACCCCTCAATTTGTAGCTACATCCCCTTGTACAAGCTGAAGTCATCATCCTAGGAAAAACACTCTCCCTGTCTACCCTATCTAATCCTCTGATTATCTTGTATGTCTCTATCAAATCCCCCCTTAGCCGCCTTCTTGCCAATGAGAACAGACCCAAGTCTCTCAGCATTTCCTCATAAGACCTTCCCTCCAGACCAGGCAACATCCTGGTAAATCTCCTCTGCACCTTTTCTAATGCTTCCACATCCTTCCCAAAATATAGCAACCAGAACTGTACACAATATTCCAAGTGCGGCTGCACTAGCGGTTTGTATAGTTGCAGCATGATATTGCGGCTCCGGAACTCAATCCCTTTACGAATAAAACCTAACACACCGTATACCTTCTTAACAGGACTATCAACCTGGGTGGCAACTTTCAGGGATCTATGTACATGGACACCAAGATCCCTCTGCACATCCACACTACCAAGAATCTTTCCATTGACTCAGTACTCTGCCTTTCTGTTATTCTTCCCAAAGTGCATCACCTCACATTTAGCTGCACTGAACTCCCATTTGCCACCTCTCAGCCCAATTATGCAATTTATCCAAGTCCCCCTGCAACCTGTAACATTCTTCCAAACTGTCCACCACTCCACCGGCTTTAGTGTCATCTGCAAACTTACTAATCCATCCACCTATGCCTGCATCTAAGTCATTTATAAAAATGACAAACAGACACACCACTAGTAACCGGACTCCAGGCTGAATATTTTCAACCACCACTCGCTGCCTTTCAGAAAGCCAGGTTCTAATCCAAACTGCTAAATCACCCTCAATCCATGCCCCTGCATTTTCTCCAACAGCCTACCATGTGGAACCTTATCAAAGGCTTTACTGAAGTCCATGTATACCATGTCAACTGCCCTACCCTCATCTACATGCCTGGTCACCTTCTCAAAAAGCTCAATGAGGTTTGTGAGACACAACCTGCCCTTGATGAAACCACATTGACTACCTGAAGTCAAATTGTTGCTTGATAGATGATTATAAATCCTATCTCTTCTAATCCTTTCCAAAACCTTTCCGACAACAGACCTATTGCTCACTGGTCTATAAGTACCAGGGTCATCTCTACTGCCCTTCTTGAAAAAGGGCACATTTGCAATCTTCCAGTCCTCTGGTACTAAACCTGTAGACAATGATGGCTCAAATCTCAAAGCCAAAGGCTCTGCTATCTCCTCCCTACCTTCCCAGGGAATCCTTAGATAAATCCCATCTGGCCCAGGGGACTTGTCTACTTTCACTCCTTCTAGAATTGATAACACCTGTTCGTAATTAACCTCGATTTTTTCTAGTCTAATATTTTGTACCTCATTCTTCTTCTCTACAGTATTCTCCTTTGCTGAGTGAAAACCGATGAGAAATGTTCGTTTAGCACCTCTCCGATCTCCACAGGGTCCACACTCAACTTCCCACTTCTGTCTTTGACTGGCCCTATTCCTACCCTAATCATCCTTTTATTCCTCACATACCTACAGAAAGCTTTAGGGTTCTCCTTTATTCTATTTGCTAAAGACTGCTCATGTCCTCTCTTTGCTCTTCTTAACTCTCTTTAAATCCTTCCGAGCTGATCTGTAACTCTCCATTATCTCATCTGAACCATCTTGCCTCATCAACACATAAGCCTCCTCCTTCTGCTTAACAAGAGATGAAATTTCTGTAGTAGATCACGGTTCCCTTACCTTATCACTTCCTCTCTGCCTGACAGGGACATACATATCAAGGACACGCAATATCTGTTCCTTAAACCAGCTCCACATTTCCATTGTCTGCATCCCCTGCATTTTGCTACCCAATTCTATGCATCCTAATTCTCGCCTAATCGCACTATAATTGCCTCTGCCCCATCGATAACTCTTGACCTGTGGCATGTACCTATCCCTTTCCATGGCTCAACTAAACGTAACTGAATTATGGTCACTGAATTATACCTGAAAACATTTAGCTGCAATGTTTGTAATAGTTATAAGATCCCAGTGCTCAGATGACCCAACAACACAACTATGTATAACAAAGCATCTCAAGATGTTTCACATAAAGGCATTCTGATCCAACATTTGCAAATCAAGCCCAACATGATTTGATGCGTTATGATTAAACAATAGAAGATGGATGTTGTGGCAGTGAAGGGGATGTTACCTGCCATCGCATACTCAAGAGGAAAACAGAACAACATTTAAAAGTGATTCTCTTTAATAATTTTAAATCAAATCTCTGGGGCCCCAGTGCAGGAAATATTGAGGAGTTTTGCCCCAGTCAGTATTGCATAGGAGTCATTATATGTATATATACACATATACATATCCCATCAGGTGACCTCCCCACCCACAGCAAGCTGCAAAATAGCCCCATTGCAAAACAATTCCTGGACCGATTGTTACCCTGCTTGTTGCAATCATTTTCAATTCCATTTACTTTTTAAATCTGTGTTCACAACAATTCAGCTCTTCTCTGAAAGTGCCTTGTTTAGTTGGACATTCTCCAACTGGTTGGTCGGCCTGATTGTTATAATCGGCTTGAAATATTATGGACAGCTGTACATTTGCATGTTCAGCACCTGACACCCGCCCACGCCATGTCTCACCAGAGCAATCAGGAACAGGATTCCTGGCAGATGTTGCCCTTTTCTCATCCAAGGGCATTGAGGTTATATAGAATGTGTTAGTTTTTGTGTTCAGTGTATTGAACTATCCTGTCAAAGTCCTGTTAATGAACACCAGTACAGTTTTCTCAGTCTCACTATCAGCACTGATCTGAATTCAGCTGGCGAATTGAAGCTGTGGACCCCAATACATCAGAAATTAGGTCTATCATGATTTCTCTCTGGGGGAGGGGGAATGTTGAAATGCCTTCAATATTTTGCATATAGCTGATGAAGTTTGTGGTTACTTCTGTGAATATCAGAACTATGCTTTGTGTTTTTACAATCTACCAAGCTCCCAGTAAAAGTGGGGAGCTGGAAATTTGTTAAGTACTGAGAATTCTCCTGCACAATATTTGCATTTTTTTCCTGTAATATCTTTTGCAATTCTCTTTATAAAATGTTTGTAAGATTGTTTCTCTCTGATTTTAAATATGGAATGAAGGCGAATCTCAAAACTCCACTGGCTCAAATAATAACGTTCTGAACAGTTTAATCGAAAACAGAGTTTTCTGCAAGTAGGTACAGAAATAATTCAGGATATAAACACTAAATTGCTGCTGCTCACGGAAAGCTGAGCAGACAGAATGGAGATAGCGTATGGAGCAGTGCAATTGAATAACAATGCAAATTTACAGAACAGTAATCAGGTCCAATAAATGCTAGCAGCTGAGAACTGAGAGTTGCCTGTGACATGAAGAATGTTCGCAGTTCTCTGAATGAGGGTGTCTGTGGCTAGACTACATTGAAAACAGTCTGAAATCCAGTTTCCAGACAGTTTTAGCTCTCTAGAGTAATTTAGCAGGAATGGTAATTACAAACCCGGTTTTGTTTTGGTCCTGAGTGGCTGTCTATGGACCTCGGCACATGCTGTGTGCCAAAACTGCCTGTCAGCCTGAAACAGCTTTGGAGTGCACAGGGAACAGCCAAGACACTGGCAAAGCTTTTACTTTGCTTTCTCCCATGTCTGTGATATTCAAACACACTCTGAGTTAGAATTGTTTTATATATAATTTCAACAACTAAATTGGAATTGTGATTGCGAGTGTTGAAGATGCAATGAGTTTTTTTGTTGGACTTTGAGGTTGGATTTAGAAATAATTACACAAAGCCTTCCTCAAGATCTGTCTCAATGACATGCCAGCTTTCATCAATTGATTAATAATAGTTACTGACACTGCAAGGCATTGTACTCCACGCAGAAAGATCACTTTAGTTAAACAGATTAAACTTTACAGACATGTATATTAAGCTATTTCATCTTAACAGTTGGAAGTGAATGTTTAATTCCTACATGATAGATTATATAACTGACCAGAGCAGCATTTGTACTTTGAATGTTCAGGCTTTAGGTGTCCCTTCTTCCAAACAAAAATTATGTAGTGGGTCCAGTAGCTCCCTGATTCCTTATTGAACAGGGAATGCAGAAACTGGGACAAATGTTCTAATCTTGAACGTTTGTGAAGTGTCAGGACCTGACCTAGTGGCTGAATATTGGCCAGAAAGAAGGTACTTTGTCCTCAGATCTCTCTTCCACTTTTGAGCTTTTACATTAAGTGTCAGGAACCATTGAATTACTCATGAACGATCGGACACTAAGAAGCTCAGAGGAACTGATGGATCCGGGGTGCTGGTCCACAGATTCCTGAAAGTGGCTTGACGGGTTAAAAGGTAATTAAGGAGATATGTGGGACACTTGTCTTTATCAGTCAGACATAGATTATAAGAGCTGAAAGGTTATATTGGAGCTGTAAAGAAGTTTGGTTTCTGCAGTTGGAATACTATGAGCAGGACTCATCACTACATTACAGGACGGATGTAATTGTGCTGGAGAAGTTGCAGAGGAGATTCACCAGGATGGTTCTGGGATGGAGCGCTTTGGCTCTGAAGAAAGTCACGCTTTTAATGTGAAAGACACAAGACTTTGAGGGGTTTGAGGAAGAAACCTTTCACTCAGAAGATGGTGGGAATCTGCAATGCAGTGCCTGGAAGGGTAGCCACACGCCCTTTAAAATGCACATTGATGAGCACTTATGAAATGTCCTAATGTTCAAGGCCAAGTGCTGGAAAGTGGGACTAGCACAGATATAAGGTAGTTTTATTGGTACAGACTTGATGGCTGAAGCACCTCTTTCGTACTCTATGATTCTATGAGCTCATGGCTATTTGAAAGTATCAAAGTAAAAGAGGAGGATAGGGGTCAGAGAGGAAAGCAAGACTCCCCCAGCCACTCCATTAGCAGGTATTGTTTCATGGCAGATTTCAGGCTGTAGATAAGGTATAATTAGTAACATATCATTGTCCAGCTTGGCCTTGGCAGTGCCAGGTGCCACTGGATATTCTGAGGATGATAGGTTGAGGGGATGGATTCCTGGTGCTGTCTGCCTTGTCCTCCTGTTGTTGTAGACGGCAAACACGAGGGGACACAATTTTAAAGTGAGGGGAGATAGGTATAAGACAAATGTCAGAGGTAGTTTCTTTACTCAGAGAGTAGTAAGGGTATGGAATATTTTGCCTGCATCGGTACTAGATTCGCCAAGTTTAAGTGCATTTAAGTTGTCATTGGACAGGCATATGGACGTACATGGAACAGTGTAGGTGGGATGGGCTTCAGCTTAGTATGACAGGGCGGCGCAACATCAAAGGCCGAAGGGCCTGTATTGCGCTGTAATGTTCTGTGTTCTATGTTCTATGTCCTCCAAAAGCCAATTACAGATGTTCAGTGAATGGGTTTTGGTGTGGTTGGGTGATAGTAATCTAGAGACATAACTGAGTTTGATTTATTGTTCAAATAGATCATGGCTGATAATTTACCTCAACTTGTGGGCGGCACGGTGGCACAGTGGTTAGCACAGCTGCCTCACAGCTCCAGAGACCCGGGTTCAATTCCCGCCTCAGGCGACTGACTGTGTGGAGTTTGCACGTTCTCCCCGTGTCTGCGTGGGTTTCCCCCGGGTGCTCCGGTTTCCTCCCACAGTCCAAAGATGTGCAGGTTAGGTGAATTGGCCATGCTAAATTGCCCATAGTGTTAGGTAAGGGGTAAATGTAGGGGTATGGGTGGATTACGCTTTGGCGGGTCTGTGTGGACTTGTTGGGCCGAAGGGCCTGTTTCCACACTGTAATGTAATCTAATCTAATCTTCACTCTCCTCCACTATCTCCTTATCCATTGAAGATGTTAGTCTTCAGAAACATATTGATTTGTGTCTTGAACATGCTCAGTAATTGAGCTTTCAAAGCCCTCTGGGACCTCCTGAAATTCAACACCATCTGAGTGAAGAAAATCTTCTTTCATTTCAGTCTTCAATGGCTTATGTCCCATGGTTCATGACTCATATCCTACCCTGTCACATACTGTAAGGATTCCACAAGTTTCGATGAGGTCACCTCTCATTCTCCTACATTCTATACATAGAAAACAGATCTAGTCTCCCCCGCCTTCCCTCATAAAACAATCCTTGCACCACAGGGATTAGTCAGATGAAGCTCAATTGCAATCCCTCTATGACAAGTGTATTCCTGCTTAGATAAGGAAACCAAAACTGGACACAATATCCAGGTGTGGCTTCAGGAAGTGTACAACTACAGTGAAACATTTTATTCCTGAACTCAAGTACTCTTGTGCTGAAGGCCAATGGTCCATGTGCCTTCCTAATTGCTTGCTGCACCTACATGCTAACATTTATGACTCATGCACAAGGAGGTAACATTCTCAACTCCATTGGAGTTTTGAAGAATATTGAACGTATAAGATCTTGAGACGATGGGTAACTGGAAGAAAATTCCTCATGTGACGGGGACTACAACTAGGGCACATTATTTAAAAATAAGAGATCTTCCTTGGAAGACAAAGATAAGGAGAATTTATTTCACTCAGAGGGTCATTAGAGAATTCTCTTCCCCAAAAGGTAGTAGAGGCTGAGTCTTTCTAATTTAGGCTTGAAAACCTGTACACATTTTTGATAGACAAGGGAGTTGAGGGTTATGGAGAGTGTCAGGCAGGAAAATGGAGTGGTGACCGTAACTAAATTGGCGGACCACGCTTGAAGGGCCAAATGCTCCCGATCCCTTGTTCTTTAGGATGCCTAGGTTCCTTTAGACACCAACACTTTGCTATCTCTCACCATTTAAGAAATATTCTGTCTTTGTCTTTTTTCTACCAAAGTAGACACCTTCACACATATTCCATTGGCCATGTTTCTTGCCCAAAAACTGAGCTAATCCAAGCCCCCTTAAAACCTCCTTGTATCATCCCCAGATACACAATACAACCTAGTTCTGTGTCAATGGAAACGTTCAAACTGGTCCCAACATCTAAATCAATTCTAGATTGTGAACAATTCAGCGTGTATCTTCATGATACTGCACGGATAACAAGTTGCCATTCGGAGAATGACCCATTTATTGCTGCTCTCAGTTTTCTGTCTCTTACTCAATTTTCAGGTCTGCTGGTATATCATCTCCAATTCAGTATGCTCAAATCATTTATGTGGCTTACTAAAGCTGCCTGAAAATTCTGATATGCCTGCCACAGATAAATATCTGGACGCATGTGGGGGTAGTAAACAATGGGTGTGAGGGGAACAGGCTGGGAAAGTTATGAGCAAAGGACATTGCCTGAAGGCCTGGATCTTAGAGTTGGGGAGATCGCTCACCACCCCAGCTTTGCCATGCAAGGAAATATGATTAGAAGTCGACTCAGTTCTTGAAAATCCACTCTGCGGCCATACCACACAGTAGGCAGGCTAAAGTGACTAATACTGAGACTTCCATATATCACTTGGAAGAAAATTCTGCCAGCAGCAGCTTGTGGCTAATCCATCATTCCTGGCAGGGCCAGACCTCTGGAATGGGTTTTGAATGATAATCTGGCTCCCTTGCACTGTCACTCAGTAACATGTCTGCCCCAGTGTTGTGTCACTGTGACACCATTAATTTTCATTAAAGAAACAGCAAAAGAGTTGGGATGTGGAACCTAATGATTATATTTGGAAATAACTTTAAAAAGTGGCTTTATGGTATCTTTCTCTGTTGCTGGGTGAAATCTTCTAGTTTTGATGATATTATTATGTTGACCATTTGTCCTGTGAACACAGCTGAAGTATAAAGAAAGTATTATGAGCAGTCATACTCTCAATGAGACATGGCAGTTGTGACTTCAGAATATCTCCTAACCCCAGTAAAGGATTTTGGCTTGAAACAGCAAGCAGCTGATGCGAGTACAGAATTCTCTAATGCTGAGGGGCTGTGTCTACAGTTAATTCTTTAAAACACAGCTTGTGTGTGATGTTGGTAAAGTTGTGCAATTGGAATTTGTTTCCAGATTTAATGGTTAGAAAAAATGTTACACCAACTGGACCCATTTATTTATTTCAGCAGCTGTGTTTGCAAACCTGCGTTCAGAAAGGGGACCTGTTATTCTAAGTCCTGAAATTGTGTGCATGTAATGATCTGAAGTTAAGTGAAAATACCACAATTGTGTCGGTATAACAACAAATGCTTGTTTTAATGCAGCATTTTTAACATAAGGGAACATCACAAAAAAAATCATGACACTTTGAACAAAATCATTAAGTAGAAACTATGAGTTAAATGAGAATAGCCCTGAATGATAGGGGCTTAATTGAAGACAGTCCTTAGTTGAACAGGGTTGAGTTAGAATGGGGCTTGAGTGATAAGGACTGAGAAGGAAAATACCCCTGGACGGTTAGCCTAACCCCAATTATTAAGAAAGTGGCAACATGGCACATTGAAAATCACAATATGTTTGGACAGAGGAACAAGAAGCAACTGCTCTTCTTAAAGGCAAATAAATAAGGTGAAACGTTACATCCACGAAGTGAAACACATCAGAAAACCAATCCAGTTCTTTCTGACATTGAGGGGTCAAAGACAAATTAAATGTGACATTTCAACCATACTGTGGATCTTTGTGCAGCCTTATTCCCTCTCAAACAGTTTTCAAATATGTTGGGAAATTTTGTCATCTATCTTCATTGTCTAAACAAAAGTTACATTTCTATAACAAAACAGTGATGTATGCAGTGTGCATGTGTACCAGAGAATTAGTGACACAGAACTGTTTGATAATTGACCTACACTATTGAGAACAGTAATACTTCACTATGGAAACATTGTTAACGAGAAGACAACATGTCTGACATCATTTTATGGATAAATTATAACATTCCCTTAACATTGACAAACTGAAGTTGTCCTGTTTGAATCCTGCCTAAACTCTGTAGTCACTGCCTACTTTCCTCCCTTTGTCTGCATGCTAATAATCATGCGTTTGGTTTCCTGTCTATTCCCAAACTGAGCTTCTAACTAGAATATCTTGTTTGTTATCAAAACTGCCTAATTGCAACCATGTAATCTTATCCAATGCTATTCTATCTTTAACCCCACTGCCACTGGAAACTATTATCCAATCTTTGTCATTTCTGGCTAGACTTACTCCATATTCTTCTCACTAATAATCTTTTTTTTAATTCACTCACAGGATGTTGACATCACTGGCAAAGCTGACATTTATTGTGTATTCATCTTTTTTTAAATTCACTTGTGGAACATGGGTGTCACTGGCTGGCCAGCACTTATTGCCCACTCCCTAGTTGCCCTTGAGAAGGTGGTGAGTTGAGTGATTTGCTAGGCCATTTCAGGGGTTGTGGTCAAGTTATTGGTGGTTAATTCCAATCTTGACAACTCAGTGGTTGTGAGGCAATTTCGGTTTGATCATATTGTCTGAAGTCTAGATAATAAAAGGCTTGAATTATAAAAGCAATCATTTTTCCTTCCTTAATGGATATTAATTAAACAGCCTAAATTTAATGATGTTTTGAGTAGTTACAATGTTCCCGTTATTGATTCTAGATTTTTAATTTCAGAATTACCTTATTCACTGAATTTAAATTGGATATAAGAATAGAGACTATTTGACCCCAACCGTGAATTCAGGGGTTAATGTTCCATTCAAACCTCCTTCTTCCTTTCCACATTTAACTCTGTAATGTAGTCCTCTATTCCCTTTTCTGAATGAATCTACATTATTCACTACAAGCACTCCCTGATGTTTGGAAAGTTCCACATTATCTATACTCTTTGATAAAGAGGCCCTTTTTAAATTCCTTACTGGATATTTTTGGTGGTTATTAAAATAATAGTGGCCTTTACTTAGATTAGATTCCCTACAGTGTGGAAACAGGCACTGTCATTGTTAAAGACCTCGAGTAGATCGCCCCTCAGTAATTTTTTTAAGAGTACAAAAAGGTCAATCCTTTCATGATATGTTTACCCATACACCTTTGGAGTCTCGTCTTTGAAAATCTCTGCAGCCTGTCCTGTGCGTGTTTAGTTCTAATAATATGGCACCCTGGATTGCATGCAATCTAACCAACTTTCAGAACAAGTTTAGCATACGTTCCCTACCTTTCAATTCTATGTATCAGAAAATATAACCAGATGTTTGTTTCCTTATGTCTATGCTTTCCTGTGGCACAATTTTTCGTGGTTAATGTAGTTGAGATTCATTTGTTCCTTTATCCTGCCTGGTATTACACTTTCCAACCAATGAATGATCTCCCTATTCGTCCTACCAACAGCATCAGCTCTCATTTTTCTGTGTTGGACTTCATTTGCAAATTGTTTGCCAGTTCTGCATGTTTGTCAATGCCCTCCTGTTACATATTGCAGCCTGTATTTGAGTTATCAATATCTTTAAGGGAGTATGTGTTAAACTGCCATCTTGATGGGATGTGATGCATCAGTCCTATGACATGTATTCAGTTTACAATCACAGCAGTGATGACAAATGTACTTCAAGCTTATTGTTATACATAGTAATATCTTCAAAGAATAAATCCATGTTATTGCTTGGTAATTGGTACCTTGAAGAAAAGAATGTAAAATGAGGATAGTGTGGTTTTGAAGATTTAATTAATGTATATGACCAATAACTGGTGTGAAAGATAAACAAGTATTGAGTCTCACTGTGTGCAAGTAATTCTGCAGCTTTGTAGGAATTCTATGCTCTGTACCTTCATTCTGGGATTGCATCTCACTCCAGTCAGCAGTCACTAGGTCCCGGTAAGATTGCTTGAATCTGGGAGATTTTAATCAGTACAGGGCTGCCTGGTACAAAATTTAAGCATTTACCTCTGAAAAAACAAACTTTAAGCAGAACTCAGGACAGAATCTATAATTGCTGCTTACTGTCTGTCAGGCATCTGAAGGGAGGTAAATACCGCAGACGAGCTGGGAAGTATTGTCCACTAATAACAGCCAGAGGAAGCTCTGGTTTATTTAATTTTTAAAGCCCTGCAATTCATATTCTCACCAAAATTACTGTTTTGCAGCAGACCTTCCGTAAGCCTGGAAGAGAAGAACAGCTCAACAGCATCACCATTGTGAGTCAAAACATAATACCTGTCATAAATTATAAGGGGCATGGACAAGGTAAATAGACAAGGTCTTTTCCCTTGGTTGGGGGAGACCAGAACTTGAGGGCATAGGCTTAGGGTGAGAAAGGAAGGATTTAAAAGGGATCTAAGTGGCACATTTTTCATGCAGAGGAAGGTGTGCGTATAAAATGAGCTGACGGAGAAAGTGGTGGAGGCTGTTACAATTACATTTAAAAGGCATTTGGATGGGTATATGAATAGGAAGGGTTTGGAGGGATATGGGTCAAGTGTTGGCAAATGGGACTAGAATAGCTGGTCGGCATGGATGAGTTGGACTGAAAGGTCTGTTTCCATGCTGTACATCTCTATGACTCTATGAATCAATGAAAAGGCAATGGTCATCTATTAGCTGTATTACTGTTAGAAGTGCCGTCAATAATTCAAAGAGAGTGAAAGAAAATCTATTGTCTTTATCTGATCTTGCCTACATATGACTCCAGACCTACAACAATGTGTTTGACTTTTAACTGCCTTCTCAAATGGCCTCATAGCCATTCAGTTGTATTGAAAGTGCTACAAAGTATAAATAAAGGAATTATCATAGACATAGAACATTACAGAGCAGTACAGGCCTTTCGGCCCTCGATGTTGTGCCGCCCTGTGAAACCAGTCTGAAGCCCATCTATCCTACACTATTCCATTCTCGTCCATATGCCTATCCAATGACCATTTAAATGTCCTTACAGTTGGTGAGTCTACTACTGTTGCAGGCAGTGCGTTCCATGCCCCTACTACTCTCTGAGTAAAGAAACTGCCTCTGACATCTGTCCTATATCTATCACCCCTCAATTTAAAGCTATGCCCCCTCGAGCTAGCCATCACAATCCGAGGAAAAAGGCCGTCACTGTCCGACCTATCTAACCCTCTGATAACGTTATATGTCTCAATTAAGTGACCTCTCAATCTTCTTCTCTCTAACGAAAACAGCCTCAAGTCCCTGAGCCTTTTTTCATAAGACCTTCCCTCCATACAAGGCAACATCCGAGTAAATTTCCTCTTCCAAACACTTTGCAAAGCTTCCACATCCTTCCTATAATGCGGTGACCAGAACTGTACACAATACTCCAAGTGCGGCTGCGCCAGAGTTTTGTACAGCTGCAGCATAACCTCATGGTTCTGACACTCAATCCCTCTATTAATAAAAGCTAACATACCGTAGGCCTTCATAACAACCCTATCAAACTGGGTGGCAACTTTCAAGGATCTATGTACATGGACACAGAAATCTTTCTGCTCATCTACACTATCAAGAATCTTACCATTAGCCCTGTACTCTGCATTCCTGTTGCTCCTTCCAAAGTGAATCACCTTGCACTTTTCTGCATTAAACTCCATTTACCACTTCTCAGCCCAGCTCTGCAGCTTATCCATGTCCCTCTGTAACCTACAACATCCTTCTCCACTCTTCACAACTCTACCGACCTTAGTGTCACCCACAAATTTACTAACCCCTCCTTCTCCGCCCTCATCCAGGTCATTTATAACAATGACAAACAGCAGTGGCCCCCAAAACAGATCCTTGTGGTACACCACTAGTAACTGAGCTCCAGGGTGAACATTTCCCACCAACCACCACCCTCTGTCTTCTTTCAGCGAGCCAAGTTCTGATCCAAACTGCTAAATCACCCTCAATCTCATGCCTCTGTAATTTCTGCAAATGCCTACCATGGGGAACCTTATCAAATGCCTTAAGGAAATCTATATACACCACATCAACTGCTTTACCCTCATCCACCTGTTTGGTTACCTTCTCAAAGAACTCAATAAGGTTTGTGAGGCATGGCCTACCCTTCACAAAACCGTGTTGACTATCCCTAATCAACTTATTTCTTTTTAGGTGATTATGAATCCTCTCTCTTATAGCCTTTTCCAACACTTTACCCACTATCGAAGTAAGGCTGACTGGTCTATAATTACCAAGGTTGTCTCTACTCCCCTTCTTGAATAAGGGAACAACATTTGCTATCCTCCAGTCTTCTAGCACTATTCCTGTAGACAATTTCGACATAAAGGTCAAAGCCAAAGGCTCTGCAATCTCCTCCTTGGCTTCCCAGAGAATCCTAGGATAAATCCCATTCGGCCCAGGACTTCTATTTTCACAGTTTCCAGAATTGCTAACACCTCCTCCTCGTGAACTTCAATCCCATCTAGTCTAATAGCCTGTATCTCAGTATTCTCCTCGCCAACATTGTCTTTTTCCAGTGTGAATACTGTCAAAAAGTATTCATTTAGTGCTTCCCTATCTTCTCGGACTTCACGCACAATTTCCCACTACTATCCTTGATTGGCCCTAATCTTACTCTCATCATTCTTTTATTCCTGACATACCTGTAGAAAGTTTTAGGGTTTTCCTTGATTCTATCCCCCGCCAACAACTTCTCATGTCCCCTCCTAGCTCTTCTTTGTTCTCTCTTTAGGTCTTTCCTGGCCAACTTGTAACTCTCAAGTGCCCTAAATGAGCCATCACATCTCATCCTAACATGTGCCTTCTTCTTCCTCTTGACAAGAATTAAGCTGGACAGAGCACCCACATTCACCCAAAGCACCAGAAATAATGATGGCAATCAATCCTACTGAGCCTGTGAAGTCCTCCTACTAACATCAAAGGGAATATGCCAAAACCAGGAGCAAAACCTGACATAGTTTTACTAATGGAATCTTAATGTAGAAAGAGCAGTGTTGGACTGGGATGGACAAAGTGAGAAGTCACACAGGTTATAGTACAGTCGGTTTATTTGAAACCACAGGCTCTTGGAGCACTGCTCCTTCAACTGGGTGAAGTCCCAGGACCTGCTGACTGGAGTGAGATGCAATCCCAGAATGAAGATACAGAGTGTAGAATTTTACAAAGCTACAGAATTACTTGCACACAGTGGGGCTCAATAGTGTAATGGAATCATATTTGATGGAGAATGTACTTGACACTGTCATCAGCATCCCTGAGAATGTTCTGTCCCATTGGCAGGACAGATCCTCCAGAGGAAGTGTTATGGCAAAATACAGTCAGGAGAGAGTTACCCTGGGGGTTCTTAATATTGACTCCGAACGCCATGAAGTCTCATGACATCAGGTCAAACATGACCAAGGAAAATAACTGCTGAATAACTCTTCCTTGTTGGACATCACTTGGAAGAAGCACTGAGGGGCAAGGCCACAGAATGTAACCTGGCTGTAAGTTTCAGTGTTCACCACTAAAAGTGGCTTGGCAGCAGCACTACTGATTGAGCCGATTGGGTTCCTAAAGGACATAGCTGCGAGACTGGATCTGCAGCAAGTAGTGAGGGAACCAACATGAGAGAAAAACATACTTGACCTCATCCTCATTAACCAGCCGGCTGCAGGTGCATCTGTCCATGACAGTATTAGTAACAGTGATCACCACACAGTCCTTGTGGAGTCGAGGTTATGCCTTCATGTTAAGAATACCCTTCAGTGTGCAGTGTGGCACTATCACCGTGCTAAATGGGATAAACTTTGAACCAATATAGCAACTCAAATCTGCATATTCAGAGGCACTGTGGATTATAACTGCTGCAGAATCATACTCCAGCACAATCTCTAACCTCATGGCCTGGCATAATTCCCACTCAGCCATTACCATTAAGCTAGGGGATCAACCCTGTCTCATTGGAGAGTGCAGGAGGGCATGCTAGAAGCAGCACCAAGCAGCCCTGAAGATGAGGTGTCAACCTGGTGAAGCTGCAAAACCGAACTACTAGCATACTGAAAAGTGGACGATGCATGCAATATACTAGACCAAGTAATATCAGAGCTGACAGATCAGATATATTGGCTGCAGTCCTGCCACATCCAGCCATGAATGGTGATGAATGATTAAATCACGAACAGGAGGAGAACGTAGCTCCACAAATATCCCCAGCCTCAATGATGGGACAGCTCAGCCTGACAGTACACAAGATAAGGCTGAAGCATTTGCAACAACCTTAGCAGAAGAGACGAATGAACGATCTACCTCAGCGTCCTCCAGAAGTACCCAAAGCTGCCAAACATCAATCAATAAGTTCCTGTCTGTGTGATATCAAGAAATCCTTCATGGCACTGGATACTGCAAAGGCTGTGGGCCCGGGCAACATTCTGACAATAGTACTGAAGACTTGCCACTAATCTAGGCAAGCTGTTCCAGTTCAGCTGCAATACAGTCCTTTACCCAATAAATGGAAAGTTTCCCAGCTATGTCCTGTACACAAAAAAGGACAAATCCAACCCAGTCCATTAGTCTACTTTCAAACATCAGTAAAGTGATGGACGGGGTTCTGCATAGTTGATCAAGCAGCACTTTCTCAACTGTAACCTGCTCACTGATGCTCAGTTTAGATTCTGTCAAGGTCACTCAACACTTCACCTAGGATTATAGAATCCCTATAGTGTGGAAGTCGGCCATTTAGCCCATAAAATCTAAACTGATCCTCTGAAGACCATCCCACCCAGCCCCAGCACCCTACCCTATCCCTGTAACCCTGCAAATTCACCTATCTTGCACATCTCTGAATACTTTGGGCAATTTAGCATGGATAATCCATGCTAAAACATAGAAACATAGAAAAGTACAGCATAGAACAGGTCCTTTGGCCCACGATGTTGTGCTGAGGTTTAATCCTAATGTAAAATATAATAACTTAACCTACGCACCCCTCAACTCACTACTATCCATGTGCATGTCCAGCAGTCGCTTAAATGTCCCCAAGGACNNNAGGTGGGGGGGGGTGGGGGGGGGGGTAGGTAGCTGGGAAGGTGATAGGTAGATGCAAATGAAGGGTATTAGTGATATGTCGGAGGGGAGGGTGAAGCAGATAGGTGGGAAGGAAGATGGACAGGTAGGACAGTTCAAGAGGGCGGTGCAGAGTTGGAAGGTTAGATGTGGGATGAGGTGGGGAGATGACGCAAGTGGTGAAGTCAATGTTGATTATCGTGTAGTTGGAGGGTCCTAAGGAGGAAGATGACGCATTCTTACCCCAGGCCACAGGTGGCTTGGATTTGGCGGTGAAGGAGGCCCAGGACTTGCATGTCCTTGGCAGAGTGGGAGGGGGAGTTGAAGTGCTCAGCCACAGGGAGGTGAGGTTGTTTGCTGAGTGTCCCAGAGATGTTCCCTGAAATGTTCTGCAAGTTGGCGACCTATCTCCCCGATGTAGAAGAGACCACATCAAGAGCAACGGACACAGTAGATGAGGTGTTTGGATGTGCAGAAAAATCTCTTTTGGATGTGGAAGGATCCTTTGGGACCTTGGACGGAGGTGTGAGGGGAGGTGTAGGTACGGGTTTTACACCTCTTGCAGCAGGGGCAAGAGAAGGTGCCGGGAGTGGAGGATGGGTTGGTGGGTGGGGTGGAGTACCTAACAAGGGAGTTGCGGAGGGAGTGGTCTCTGTGGAATGCTGAAATATATGGTGGGGAGTCATTGTAGGTGGCGGAAATGGCAGAGGATGATGTGCTGTATCTGGACGTTGGTGGGGTGGAAGGTAAGGACCCCGGGTTCTGTCATTGTTGTGGTTGGAGGAGTGGTGGTCAAGCGGGGAGATGCATGAAGTGTGGCAAGTCAACAAGGTCAACTACAGAGCATGGTCCCTTCACTCCAGTTGTAGAATTCGAGATTGCACCTAAAACGTCATTTGGAGGGAGAGAAAAGGGAAAACATTTGAGCCCACATAAATGACACAGATGAAATATAATTATAAATAACCTTTCACTTTGTACATTTGTGTACACTTGCATTGTTAAAATGTTTGCTGCAGTATTGTTTTCACAGTCAGACCTGACTAAGTCTGAGATGAGCAGCCTCTTAGATAATCCAAGGTTGAAAGAAAATTGTAATGGTGAGGCAGTGTTTATCTCTCCCAAGCAACTGAGTTGTTAATTGTTGAGAGCCTCAAATTTCAGGGATCCTTGAACCATGATGGTGAGTACTTCAGCCACATTGTTACACTTTAGTGTGGACCACACTGAGACTAAACAGTATATGCAGGGAATGTGCTAGAGTCTGGCCTGTACAAATCATTCCACATTTACATAGAACATAGAACAGTACAGCACAGAACAGGCCCTTCAGCCCACGATGTTGTGCCGCCCACTGATCCTCATGTATGCACCCTCAAATCTCTGTGACCATATGCATGTCCAGTAGTCTCTTAAATGTCCCCAATGACCTTGCTTCCACAACTGCTGCTGGCAACTCTCTGTGTATAAAAATATTTAAAGATTTTGCACTATTGCCTTTTGAGCAAGGGAATTCCAAAGACTCTCAAACTTCTCAGGGAATTTTTCTTTTCCTTATTTCTGTCCTAAATGGGTGATCATTTACGTTTAAACTATGACTGCTGGTTGCAAATCCTCCCACAAGAGGAAACATCTTTTCAGCATCCATCCAATCAAGACCCCTCAGGATTTTATGTTCAATTGCATCACCTCTAACTCTTGTAAACTTCAAAGGATACAGGTCTAGCCTGTCTAACCTTTCTTCATAAAACAATCTGCACGCTTCAAATTTAGTCTAATAAACCTTCTCTAAACTGCTTTCAACATATTAACATCTTTCTGTAAGTACGGTAGCCAGTACTGTGCACAATACTCCAGATGAGGTCTGTGTACCTGAAGTTTAACCTCCCTACTCTTACTTTCAGTTACCCTTGAAATAAGTCTTAACATCGAACTGCTTTCTTGATTACTTGCAGTGCCTGCAACTTAACCTTCTGTGATTTATGCACCAGGACACACAGATCCCTCTGCATCTCAGAGCTCGGCAACCTCTCTCCATTTAGGGTAATATGCTTTTTATTTAATTCTCTCTACCAAAATGGACAATTTCACTTTTCCACATTATACTTCATTTGCCAGATCTTTGCCTACTCACTTAACCTATTTATTTATTTTTGTACAATCCTTATGTCTCCTCCACAACACCAGTCTATGTGTCATCAGCAAACTTAGGTCTCTTTGGTCTCTTCATCAAAATTACAAATATAAATTGTAAACGATTGCGGCTTCAGCAGTGATCCCAGTGTCACACCATTCATGAAATTTCTTCTAGCTTGAAAAGGACACATTTCTTCCAACTCTCTATTTCCTGTTAGCAAGCCAATCTTCTTTCCATGTCAATATGTTATCCTCAATGCCATGAGCATTTATTTCAACAATAACATTTGATGTGGCACCTTATCAAATGCCTTCTGAAAATGTAAGTTCAGGACATCCACGGGTTTCCCTTCATCTACAGTGTTGGTGGACCAGGTGATGGTGGGGGTGGGGGGGCCTTTTCCTGCTTACTGCCATAGGAAACCACTCTACCAGATATAGATAACCTGGACCTGGGTGAAAAGGACTGCTCAGCAGTATAGAAAGAAGATCAATGATCTTCGGTATGATAAAAAAGAAAGCACTGAACGAACTCAGCAGGTCTTTGGAGTTCCAAAACAAAATCTTATTGGACTCAAATGTTTCTGTCTCCATATCTCTGTTTCTGTCTCTTTGTGTTTCTCACTCTGTTTCTCAGTCTCTGCCAGACTTTCACCAGGGTTTTTCTTTTCATTTCAGATTTCAAGCATTGAACAACCTGCTGGGATGGGCAGAGGACCATCTGGCAGGTTTTTCAGTGAGGCTCAGGAAGCTGGAAGAATTTACCAATATTATCATTACTATTCTCGTTCTGGCATGCATGCACTTCTCTGTTTCTATGGACAGTTTGGCAACCTCCGTTGACAGCCAGGATTAGCAGAAAGAGCCCTTAGTGTCTGCTGGATATGTGCATGGATCTGCATTCCATCACTCTAACCATAGATGCTCTACATCAATTACAAAGAGGGATTGAAGTTCCTCGTCCTCATTCCAGGTGCCCATTCCTCTCAAAGTACCTGGATGAGAACTTGAAGGTTCATAACATTCAAAGTTAAGGGCCTAGTGCAGGGAAGTGGGACTAACTGCAGGTGGTAGTGGTGGTACACCTCGATGGGCTGTATGATTCTATGACTTTCTCAAGGACAAAGTGATGCCAGGAAAGCATCCACTTGGAGAGGAAGTAATAGGCAGGCCACCCAGCAGCTTTTCCTAAGGATGCTCCTTTGCTGCCTGGCCCATTCACCTTGCTCTGTCTGTTATCCTAATTTGTGTGGCAGTAGAAGCCAGGGAGGATGAGCTTGCATTCTGGCAGGAGACTGACTTCAGGACTGGGCCCTCTAGGCCAAAAGGCACAAGGAAACACTCATCCAAATCTTCCATGTCAACAAGTCAAAAAAGTGTACTGCTGGAAAAGCACAACAGGTCAGGCAGCATCTGAGGGGCAGGACGGTCAATGTTTTGAGCATAAACCCTTCATTAGGATCCCTGATGAAGAGCTTGTGCTTAAAACCTCGATTCTCCTGCTCCTCGAATGCTGCCTGACCTGCTGTGCTTTTCGAGCACCACACTCGAGGGTCAATGTGGACTTAATGGGCCGAATTGCCTACTTCCATACTGTGCAAATTCATTTACTGATTCTACAGAATTGTAAAATTTGTTGTACACAGAAATTGGCTGATGAATTC
>NC_057739.1:46895767-46915006 GCF_004010195.1 Chiloscyllium plagiosum
GCTACCTTTTTCCTTTTGACGAGAAGCTCTACCGCTCTCGTCATCCAAGGTTCCTTTATCTTACCCCTTCTTGCCTGTCTCAGAGGGACATATTTATTCATCACTTGCAACAACTGTTCCTTAAACAGTCTCCACATGTCTATAGTGCCTTTACCATGGAACAATTGCTCCCAATCCATGCTTCCTAACTCATGTCTAATTGCATCATAGTTTCCTCTTCCCCAATTAAATATCCTCCCATTTTGCCTAATCCTCTCCTTCTCCATAGCTATGTAGAATGTGAGGCAGTTGTGGTCACTATCACCAAAATGCTCTCCCACCACAAGATCTGACACCTGCCCCGGCTCGTTTCCGAGCACCAAGTCTAGAATGGCCTCAACGGCCAGTCAACGACTGAGTTAGGAAACTCTCCTGGAACACACCTACAAAAACAGCTCCATTCAAATCTTCTGCTCGAAGGAGGTTCCAATCAATATTGGGAAAGTTAAAGTCACCCATTACAACCCTATTATGTCCACACTTTTCCAAAATCTGCTGACCTCACCTTCTGAATGAGAATATAGTCAATGAAGATTCCATATACCTCTGCAGGGAAAGAATAATTCTATGTCTCAGCTTTGCAAAGTACAATGGTCAGTACACAGTATACAGTCTACTCTCCTTCCCAAATGCACGCACTGCTGAGAAAAGCAGCACAGAACACATTTTATCAGAGTCAATGCCATCTTATAGTACGCTCAACCATTTGAGAATAAATTAACAACTATGTGCACTCTGAAATGTCAAAAGACCACTGATGATGGAAGGGTCAGTACTGATCTCGACCTGCTGTCTATTATGAGGGTCTTCACTGATACATTCAGATGTGATATTCTGGTGAATACCTCAAAACCTTCTAACCTTAACCCCATGCAATGTCTTTGTGCATGGCTCACTCACTGCTGCTTTTCCTCCAACCATCAGTGGGACATGTTCTAAGTGCATACTCAGGGTTATCTGAGATCACCCAAATATATCAAATGTTCAATCACATGGTTAATGAGACATTGTTTCAGCAACACTACAGATCAAAGATTGTGAAAAAACGGTCCCTGTATGCTTTGCAGGGAGGCTTGCCAGGTTTCATTATTAATTAATGAAATGTGCCACTCACCCCAAAAAACTCCCGGAACTCCCAGGTACCTTCCCTTGCAACCGGAAAAGATGCAGAGCCTCCAATACATCACCATCCCACCTCTACTCAGGGCCCCAAACACTCCCTCCAGGTGAGACAGAGGTTCATCTGCCTCTCCTCCAACCTAGTTTACTGTATCAGGTGCTCCCAATGTGGTCTTCTCTACATCTGGGAGACCGAATGTAAACTAAAGGAACGTTTTGCTGAGCATCTCAGCAGGCCAACCGGACCTTCCAGTCATTGTCCATTTTAATTCCCCTTCCCACTGCCTTTCCAACATGACCATCCATGGCCTCCTCCATTGCCATAATGAACCAAACTGCACATTGGAGGAACACCTCATCTTCTGATTGGGCAGCCTACAGCGCAGAGGACTCAACATTTAGCTCTCCAATTTCAAATAAGCTCCTTCCTCATCCCCTGACTCCCTTCCCAGCCCCTCCCCCTCCCTTCCATTCCTCTCAGCCACCAAATGGATTCATTCCTTCCATCGACCAACCAGATGGTATCCTCTACCTGACTTCACCTATTCCCATCTCACCACCCTGCACCCTGTGCCCCCCCAACCCCTTTTATGTGCAGCTTCCCCCACACTCACCCCCAGTCCTAAACAAGAGTTACACCCTAAACATCGACTTCTCCACCTCCTGATGAAGCCTGGTTTGCTGTGTTCTCCCAGTCTCCTGCTTGTCTACCTTCATTATTAATTAAATAAAGTTCAAATGCAGCATATTCATCCTATAAGTGAGATCGTTCTGTGTTCTTAGGTTTGAGGACACATTGCTTCACCATGATTTCTTGAATGTCCAACCTTGTCAATGTCCTGACCTTCAGTCTCATCCAGTCTCAGAAGACCATTGTCATTTCAGCATTTTTTTTGCATTCTCGACATGCCATCTATAGCTCTCTTTCCATAGGCAGATGAGCCAAGTTATGCCCTTCTGTGGAATAATTAGCTTCTGTTTCTATTGGAGAATAAAAATCTACAAGGATTTTATGAGCCTAGCCCTGAACAACTGAGGGACAATAAAGTTCCCAAGTCTTCACATTTAGCTCCACAGTAAACACCGAGGAGAAATATTCATTGAGGACTTCCCATCTCCTGTACTTCTACACAACATGTCCACTTTGGTCCTTGATTTAGCACAAGAGCTTCCAAGGATCTATGTTAGATTTGTTATAGAATCATAACATCATGAGTCCTCCAGTGCAGAGATAGGCCCTTCATCCCAGACTGGTCCATGCCGACCAAAATGTCCATCCACACTAACTCCATTTCCCTGCACTTGGTCTATATCTCAACCTTTCCTATCCATGTATTTGTCCAAATGCTTTTTAAATGTTGTTAATGTACCTGTCTCAACCACTTCCGCTGGCAGCTCATTCCATATGCGTACCATTCTCTGTGTAAAAAAGTTGCCACATAGCTTCCCTTTTATTCTTTCCTCTCTAACCTTAAACTGATGCCCTCCAGTCCACGATTCCCCAACCCTGGGAAAAAGACTGCATTTATTCACCCTGTCTGTGCCTCTTATGATCTTATACACCTCTATAAGGTGCTTTTTCAGTCTCCTACATTGTAAAGAAATAGGTCCTAATTTGTCTAACCTCTCCCTATAACTCAGATCCTTGAGTCCCAGCAACATCCTTGTAAATGTCTTCTGCACTCTTTCCAGTTTAATAACATTCGTCCTATAACAAGGTGACCAAAACTAAACACAATACTCCAAGTGCGGCCTCACCAACGTCCTGTATAACTGCAACTTGACTTCCCAACTTCCATACTCAGTGCCCTGATTGATGAAGCCTTCTTCACTGCCCTGCCTACTTGGGACTCCACTTTCAGAGAACTGTGCGCCTGAACTCCAAGGTCCCTCTATTCCATTACGCTCCTTAAGGCCCTACCATTCACCATGAAATTCCTACCTTGATTTAACTTTCCAAATTGCAAGACCTTACATTTTATTTTATTCATTGTGGCACTTGGGCATTGCTGGCTGGCCAGCATTGATAGCCCATCCTTATTTGCCCTTGGCAAGGTGGTGGTGAGCTGCCTTCTTCAATCGCTGCAGTCCACTTGCTGTGGGTTGACTGGTAGGGAGGGAATTTCAGGATTTTGCCCCAATGACTATGAAGGAATGGTGGTATATTTCCAAGTCAGGATGGTGAATGGCTTGGAGGGGAACTTGTAGATGGTGATGTTCCCAAGTACCTGCTGCCATTGTCCTTCTAGATGGAAGTCATTGTGGGTTTGGAAGGTGCTGTCTAAGGACCTTTGGTGAATTTCTGTAGTACATCTTGTAGATGGTACACACTGCTGCTACTGAGCGCTAGTGGTGGAGAGATTGAATGTTTGTAGATGTGATGCCAATCAAGCGGGTTGCTTTGTCCTGGATGGTGTCAGGTTTTTGAGTGTTGTTAGCGCTGCACCCACCCAGGCAAGTGGGGAGTATTCTGTCACACTCCTGACTAGTGCCTTGTAGATGGTGGACAGGGTTTGGGTGAGTTACTCACTGCAGTATCCCTATTCTCTGACCTGCTCTTGTAGCTCTTGTGAGTATGTAATGAGTCCAGCTGAGTTTCTGGTCAATGGTAACCCCAAGGATGTTGACAGTGGGGAATTCAGTGATGGTAATACCGTTGAATGTCAAGGAGCAGTGGTTACTGTGTCTCTTATTAGCAATGGTCATTGCCTGGCATGAATGCTACTTGCCACTTGTCAGTCCATGTCTGAATATTGTCCAGATCTTGGTGCATTTGGACATGGACTGGCTTCAGTATCTGAGGGGTTGTGAATGGTGCTGAACATTGTGCAATCATCAGCAAAGATCCCCACTTCTGACCTTATGACAGAGGGAAGGTCATTGATGAAGCAGCTGAAGATGGTTGGGCCTTGAGCACTACCCTGAGGGACCCCTGCAGAGATGTCCTGGAGCTGAGATGACTGAATCTCCACAACCACAACCATCTTCCTTTGTGCCAGTTATGACTCCAACCAGTGGAGTGTTTGCCCCTGGTACCCATTGAATCCAGTTTTGCCAGAGCTCCTTGATGCCATGCTGAAGAAAGTGAGGACTGCAGATGCTGGAGATCAGAGCTGAAAATGTGTTGCTGGAAAAGCGCAGCAGGTCAGGTAGCATCCAAGGAACAGGAGAATCGATGCTTCGTGCATAAGCCCTTCTTCAGGAATGAGGAAAGTGTGCCAAGCAGGCTAAGATAAAAGGTAGGGAGGAGAGACTTGGGGGATGGGCATTGGTAATGCGACAGGTGGAAGGAGGTTGAGGTGAGGGTGATAGGCCAGAGAGGAGGTGGGGGCGGAGAGGTCGGGAAGAAGATTGCAGGTCAAGAAGGTGGTGCTGAGTCTGAGGGTTGGGACTGAGATAAGGTGGGGAGAGGGGAAATGAGAAAGCTGGAGAAATCTGCATTCAGCCCTTGTGGTTGGATGTTCCTAGGCGGAAGATGAGGCACTCTTCCTCCAGGCCATGGACTGGCGATAGAGGAGGCCAAGGGCCTGCATGTCCTTGGTGGAGTGGGAGGGGGAGTTGAAGTGTTGAGCCACGGGGTGGTTGGGTTGGTTGGTCCGGGTGTCCCAGAGATGTTCTCTGAAACAAGGAGGTGGCCTGTCTCATCACCTCAGGGGATCTCCCATCCACCGCCTCCAACCTCATAGTCCCACAACCCCACTCCGCCCGTTTCTACCTCCTGCCCAAAATCCACAAACCTACTGCCCCGGCTGACCCATTGTCTCAGCCTGCTCCTGCCCCATCAAACCCATCTCTGCATACCTCAACACGGTCCTGTCCCCCTTAGTCCAAGAGCTCCCCACCTACGTTCGGGACACCACCCAAGCCCTCCACCTCCTCCATGATTTTTGCTTCCCCGGCCCCCAACGCCTTATCTTCAACATGGACATCCAGTCCCTGTACACCTCCATCCCCCATCACGAAGGCCTCAAAGCCCTCTGCTTCTTCCTCTCCCGCTGACCCAAGTACCCTTCCTCTGACACCCTCCTTCGACTGACTGAACTGGTCCTGGACCGTCTCAGATTTCCCCCTCCCCTTCCTAGACCTCTCCATTTCTATCTTGGGTGATCAAATCAACACAGACATTTACTATAAACCGACCGACTCCCACAGTTACCTAGACTACACCTCCTCCCACCCTGCCCCCTGTAAAAATGCCATCCCAGATTCCCAATTCCTTCGCCTCCGCCGCATCTGCTCCCAGGAGGACCAATTCCAATACCGAACAACCCAGATGGCCTCCTTCTTCAAAGACCGCAATTTCTCCTCAGGCGTGGTTGATGATGCTCTCCACTTTATCTCCTCCACTTCCCGCTCCTCCGCCCTTGAACCCCGCCCCTCCAATCGCCACCAGGACAGAACCCCACTGGTCCTCACCTACCACCCCACCAACCTCCAGATACATTGTATCATCCTTTGCCATTTAAAAGTAGACCTCACCACAAGATATACTACCCTCCTGTCAGAGAAATGTGCCCAATAAATTAGAGATCACAAAGCACAGTTCGAAGTGAAATCGACAAACAGTTTATTAGTAGGCGATAGCGTGGAAGAGAAACTGACTAAGCTGAAACAGTACAGACAGTCTGCCCAGGCAGTCAAGAATTTCTCTTCCCAGAGCTGAGGATGTGACCAGATTTTATTATAATGCTGTACAATAAGGCTAATTAGAAATGGGGAAAATACAATGCATCTGGAAATGGAGTAATCTAGTTATAATGATGCTAATTCGAAAATAGTTATCGGAGGAATGTCACGATTCTCTGCACAAAGCAACATTCTGACAGTATCGAAGGTTCCGGAGGTTTCATTCCTCTTTACAGGTAAGTGCTAATGACTCCTCTGAAGTGGTGAGGTGCTTCCATTGTCTTGTCCTGGGAGCAATGCTCTTGCTGGTGCCTTTCTGTCTGACCAGTTCTTTGTGTGGCTTTGGTACTGCTAGGTTGTGAAACTGCTCTCGGGGCTTTGGGATAGCTGTGGTGCTCTGTCATTGTTAGTGGGACTTGAAGTGTATTCCCTTGTCTGAGAGTATGGTCTAGTTTTGCTTGTCAGCTTGCTTGGTCCCTTGCTGAGGCATTCTGGGTGTTTTGGTACATTTTAGCCAATTTTGCTTTTGTTAGCCTATTATGGGTTGGCAGATCTTTTCCCACATCTTCTCACCTCTATCTGCATTTCGGAGAGACCATTCCCTTCACAACTCCCTTGTCAGATCCCCCACCAACCCAAAACGAAACCAGCACCTTCCCCTGCCACCGCAAGAAGTGCAAAACCTGTGCCCACACTTACCACTTCACCTCTGTCCAAGGCCTCAAAGGATCGTTTTACATCTGACAGAAATTTACCTGTACTTCCACACGTCATATTTCATCTACCTATCGTATTGCCACCTACCTTCCCCCCCCCCCGCCATGTATCTCTCAGCCCTCTCGACCCACAAGCCTCACTCCTGATGAAGGGCTTGTGCCCAAAATGTTGATTCTCCTGCTCCTTGGATGCTGCCTGACTGGCTGTGCTTTTCTAGCAGCACACTCTTCGACTCCGATCTCCAGCAACTGCAGTCCTCACTTTTTCCAGGTATGTGAAGGCTGGGTGGATTAGCCATAAGAAATTCAGGGTTGCAAGGATGGGGTGGATGCTCTTCGGAGGATCAGTGTGAACTTGATGGGCCAAATGGCCTGCATCCACATTGTAAGGATCCTATGATTTATGACTTCAGGGTGTGTCTATAATTTATAAGAGTTAAAACTGACTTGACCAAGGTTACAAAACATTAAAAGGGAACAGACAGGGTAGTTAAGAAACTATTTCTGCCAGTTGAGGAGCTTACGACTATGGTCATAGCCAAAAACACCTTTCAAGACTGAAACAAGTAAACACGCGTTAAAAACTGGAAATATTTGGATCTCTCTTCCGCAAATTCATTTTACATCAGATTGCTATCGACAAATATTAAATGATATGTGGGCAAAGGGAGACAAAATTACACAAGATGCACAGCACAGAAAGAAGCCGATATTTTATTGTATTTGTATTCCATCCTGTCACATCATTTAAATATCAGCCTCACCCTCCATTCCCTTCTGCCTCGCACAGTCGTCAATGTCCCCTTAAATGCATCATTACTATCTGTCTCAACCATTCCTTGTGGGAGCGAGTTCTACATCCTCACTACCGTCTGGGTGAAGAGACTTTCACAGTCATAGAGTCGGTGGGCTTTTGTGTCCACAATGATCACCAAGCATCTATTCTAATCCCATTTTGCCCACACTTGGCCCCCTGTCTTGCATGCTGTTGCATTTCAACTGCTCATTCAAATACATAAGTGTCTTTCGGATTCTCACCTCTACCTTCGTTTTAGGTAGTGAGTTCCAGATGATTTTCTACCACCCCTCCCCCCCTCGCCCCAGAACCACTTGCTCTTTACCTTAAAACGATGTTCACCACCCTCGCGGGTTCTCCCCTATCTACCTATGTAGCTTTGTGGTTATTGAACCACCACTCGTCGACCAGCCCGAAGAAGTCGAACCGAGGAGACCATAGCTCCCACGGAATCCTCTGCCCGTACAGTTTGAGTGGAGGCGCACAGCACTTACCGGCTCCCAGTCGTCCCGACCTTTCCACCTCCAGCCCGTTGTCGGGGAATGGAAGACGGTGCTTCTCTGACAACCGTCCCTCGTGCCGCAACGGAGCAACGACGTTAGTTCCGCCCCTCAAAACACCGCCGTCCGGCGACCGTTTCCTCCGCTCATTAACCACAACATGCTTCCAAAACAACCAAAATAAAATGCGTTACCAGTAAGGGCCATTTCCCCCCACCCATTCGCTGACCATATTCTCTCCTAGGCTCCAAACGGCCTGCAACACAAACCGTTAGGGATGGAACACCCGGCTCAGATCGGCTTCAGAATTCACCAAGTGTAGTGGGGGGTGTGGAAGAGACATGAGATGTGAATGATCTTACATTTAAGGCAGCGAATGACTGTAGAATAACCCAATGTAGAATTAAAACATCAATAATTCTAACGGAGAAGGCTTGAAGGCACGTCTTTAACTTTTATGTCCCATCCTATTTATGGAGGTCCACTCTCCCCTCCTTCATGTGCGGAAGGAGCTTGTTTGGTCGGGTCCAAGCCGCGTGCGCCCCCTGCGGGAGTGGGCAGGTGGCCCCTTTTGTTTGGCGGGGTTGACGGAGCTCCCGGTTGTCCCACAGCGACGGTGATGGAGGCGCAGAGGCCGCTCGAAGGCTCGGGGCTGTCGTCCGAGTACTTTCAGAATTGGTGAGTGAATGAGAGAGGCGGATAATGAGCCGGCCGCTGTGGGAGCTCAGGCCTGGGCCTTTACCTCGGCGAACACTTCCGCATCTGTGTCGATCCCCCAGCGTCGACTTCACTCACTCTCTTCCCCTCTTTGTGTTCACCCCCAGGTACGGGAGCTCCGACCCGCTGGCGGCCCGACTCTGGCAGGCCCAGGCCCAGGCTTCCCAGAGAATCCTAGGATAAATGCCATCAGGCCCAGGGGACTTATCTATTTTCACCTTTTCCAGGATTTCCAACACCTCTTCTCTACATACCTCAAAGCCATCCATTCTACTTATTTGTGCCTCAGTATTCTCATCGACAACAATGCCCTGTTCCTGAGTGAATACTGAAGTAAAGTATTCATTCAGTGTCTCCCCAATCTCTTCCGCCTCCACACGCAACTTCCCCCTACTATCCTTGACTGGACCTATTCCTACCCTAGTCATTCTTTTATTCCTTACATACCTATAGAAAGCCTTAGGGTTTTCCCTAATCCTATCTACTAAGGACCTTTCATGTCCCCTCCTTGCTGCTTTTAGCTCTCTCTTCAGGTCCTTCCTGGCTACCCTATAACTCTCAATCGCCCCAATTGAACCTTCATGTCTCATCTTGAGATAGGCCGCCCTCTTCCATTTAACAAGGGATTCCAATTCCTTATTAAACCACGGCTCCCTCGCACGACCCTTTCCTACCTGCCTGACCGGTACATAATTATCAAGGACACTCAATAGTTGCTCCTTGAACAAGCTCCTCATATCATTTACACTCTTGCCTTGGAGTCTACTTTTCCAGGCCACACATCCTAAGTCATGCCTCACTGCATCATAATTTCCCTGTCCCCAGCTATAACTCTTGCCCTGTAGTATACACTTATCCCTCTCCATCACGAGAGTAAAAATCACTGAATTATGGTCACTATCCCCAAAGTTCTCACCTACCTCTAATTCTAACACCTGGCCTGGTTCGTTACCCAGAACCAAATCCAGTATGGCCTCACCTCTTGTTGGCCTGTCTACATATTGTGTCAGGAAACTCTCCTGCACACATTGAACAAACACTGACCCATCTAACGAACTTGGGCTATAGCTTTCCCAATCAATATCAGGAAAGTTAAAGTCCCCCATAACAACCACCCTATTACTGTCACTCATCTCCTGAATCACCTTCCCTATCCTTTCTTCAATGATTCTAGGACTATTAGGAGGCCTGTAAAAGACTCCTAACAGGGTGACCTCACCTTTCCTATTCCTAACCTCAGCCCAAACTACCTCAGATGGCAAGTCCTCATCCATCGTCCTTAAAATCTTCTCAAGTAACTTACCTACCACAGATGTTAAGTTTACTATTCTATAGTTCCCAGGTTTTTCTTTGCAGCCCTTCTTGAATAAGGGCACAACATTTGCTACCCTCCAGTGTCCCAGTACCTCACCTGTGACCAACAATGATGCAAAAATATCAGCCAGGGCTCCCATAATTTCTTCTCCAGCCTCTTGCAGTGTTCTTGGATATATCTGGTCAGGACTAAGAGATTTATCCACCTTCGTGCTTTCTAATACATCCAACATCGCTTCTACTGTGATATGGACTGTACAAAATATATCATCACTAACTTCCCCAAGTTCCCAAGTCTTCATGTCTTTCTCCATGGTAAACACAGAGGAGAAATATCCATTGAGGACCTAGTCCATCTCTTGTGATTCCACACCTACATGTTCATTGTGGTCCTTGATTTGGCAAGAGCTTCCAAAGAGCTATGTTAGATTTGTTACAATTACTTTTCAACACAAATCAACAGAGTCAAATTTAAGACTTTTCTTACTTCTGATGGTGGTTATTTAATGATAAAAATGTGTCAATTCACACATAGTATGTTTCAGTTGTAGCTGTACGTTTATTTATCTACTTTTTTTAACTTAAGACCTCTTATAGGTTCAACAGCAGCATTTCAACCCACTCCAAGAGCAAATCATGAATGTAACGATCTCCACGAGAGATTAGTCACACGAACAAAGAAAGAAGTTCAATTGTAAAGTATTAGGATTGCGAGTCTCTATTTACTGTCCAGCTTTTGTAATAATTTATTGCCTTCAGATGGATTTATTTTATACTTTTGTGCAAGAAAACATTAAGTGTTCAAAATAAATTATTGTCATACTTTTATATTAAAGAGAAACAGCTGTCAGGGTGAGTTTTTGTCGACTCAGAAATGCTTGGCTAAGTCTATGATTTCTATATTTTGGTTGAAAAGGGCCACTATAACTTGTATCTGGGGATGTAACTCTAAACTGACAATAAAGCAAAATATCAGAGGTCATAGTTGGCATGTCTGTGTTTATGTCTGCATACTGAATTCCTCAAAAAGTGGACGAACAAAAACATCGAGATTGTTTTGAACTTTGGAACCTTTATGTGAGACCAGCCTGACACACTCTTCCAGAATTCCATCCATTTTGCTAGTTTTTGTTTGGCAGTTTTCCAGTAAGGTCATTAAGTCCTGGCATATACATGAAATAAAAACAAAAATGGAAATGTGATTTGAAAGTTATAATTTGAAATTTTAATTTTATTGTTTATTCAAATTCCACCATTTACAATTGATCACCAATCACATTAATTACTGTCCATTCAGATATTTCATTCAGATACATGTGTAATTTCTGTAGTAAAGTCAAATTATTGATTGGTTGATAGAACCAGGGCTTGAGCGCATAAAAACCAAGGCAAAAACTCCATTGCAATACTGAGAGAACACCAGAATATCCAAACTGCTGTCTTTGGGTTGGAACATGAAGCAGAGATCAAACTGCCTTTTGGATGGCATTATTTTAACAAGTCAGGAAGCTAGATCTGTGGCCTAGCCAATATTTATCTTTCCATTAGCATCACAAAAATATCCTATTTCCATTGTGACATTATTAACAACATTCATAATGATTAATATACAGTCAGAATAGTGATGTTAGTCTCTGAAGCAGATACAACCAAAAACAGGAGAGAAGCAATTATTAAGTTAAAGGTTCAAGAGTTAGATCATTTTCAAGATTAAAAATCCCGTTAATAATTCCCAATAACCTTTATTGGTAATTCAAACTTTTGAGAGTGATACCAGGATGGAGAAAGAATTAGTCTTGGGCCAAAGTTTATAGGTGCTGGACCATTTTCAGTGCTGGTTCCGTCTATGTCAACATTGTGACGGCCTACCTAGTCTTACATCTTTATTTTCTCACACAGTTGAATGAAATACATGGCCCATACTATAGTACAAAACTGTTCTGTACTTCTGAATCAGTCATTTTGCTCAGAAAGCAGACATAGATGGCTTGTGGCTGTAAGTAATGGTCTGATAAAATAGGACGCATTGTTTTCCTCCCCAGTCTTAAAGGAGGCTGCCAATCAGCATGCTGCCTCTACTTGCCATCCAGTGGTGGGGTGCACATGGATGTGAGCAATCAAATGAGAGAGGCCATATGCTGGTATTTACACTTTCAAAGGTCAACACTATTCAGGAAGAGGGAGACCCAGGGAGTGCCTTCAACCAAAGGCTACAAACACTTTGTGCATGGAATTTTGCATTGGCCACAGGGTCAGAAACTTCCCAGGAAACTACTTCCCCAGAATTCAATCTGACACAGATGTTCCCTCTGTGCCATTGCATTCATATACTGCTGCACAGCTACCAAGTTGTCACACTTGTCAACTGACTGAACTTGAAGTGGTTTTCTGTCATGCTGTCCAGAGGTAGCAGGGCTTCTATGCACTGGAATCCTCCCATTTACCATCAGTTGCCTGCTGCAAGCCTGTGGAGTGGAGTTAAGGGGGATTATTGCTTGTGAATGACCTTATTAATGTTATGTTTCACCTCATTAATAGCTAGGCTCCTAACTTACCAAACATGTTGAACAAGCCAGATGCCAAGAGTTCTCGATAACAAAGTCAGATCAAGTATCTGACAACATCAACTCACATATGATGCAAAAGATCTCCAAGTTGGACACTTGGCAGCAGTACCTCAGGACTCATTCCAGGGGCACTGGCTACAAACATCTTACATCCACAGATATTAGCATTCAACTAATGCTGACTTCTAAGAATCCTCATGGCCTGTCCACTTAATCAGAGAATCATTGAATTTCACAGTATAGAAGGAGACCATTCAACCCATCAAGTTTGCATTGGCTCCCAAAAGATCGACCCAATTAGTCTGACTCTCCCCAGCTCTATCTCTGTAGCCCTTTAAATTGATCCCTTTCAAATATATCTCTAGATCTCTTTTGAAAGCTCCTATGGGTTCTGCCTCCATCACTCTCCCAGGCAGCACATTCTACATCCCAACAACTCTCTGAGTAAAGAAATTTCTCCTCATCTCACTCCTAGCTCTCTTGCTGACTATCTTGAAATTATGACCCTTAGTTACAGACTTACAAACTAGTGGAAACAGAATTTCCCTCTTTACCCTGTCACAATTGTTCATAATTTTGAGCACCTCAATAAAATCACTTCTTAATCTTACTGCTCCAAGGAGAATAAGCCCAATCTCTCTAATCTTTCCTTCTATCTAAAATCCCTTATTTCTTGTATCATTCTAGTAAATCTCCTTTAAACTCTCCCCACAGTTTTAACATCCTTCCTTAAATAATGTGCCCTGAACTGAACCCAAATGTGGTCTGATCAATGATTTGTAGAGAGGTAGCTTCACTTCCTTGATTTCATATTCTATGTCTCTATTTATAAAATGAAGGAACTTCTTAACAACTGTTTCAAATTGCCTGGCCACCTTCAGAGAATGATGCAGGCGAGCCCTGAGGTCCCTCTGCTTCTGTACTTCCTTCAAGGTTGTGCCATTGAGGCCTGTATTGTATCTCTGTATTTCTTCTACCAAAATGCATTATGTCCCATTTTTCTTCATTGAAATTCAACTACCAGGTGTCTGCCCATTTGGTCAATCTGTCAATGTCCCTCTGAAGTCATTCAGCATCATCTTCACAATTCACTATTCTCCTTAGCTTAATATCATCTACATAGTTAGAGCTTTTGACTGCAGCATCCTTCTCCAAATTGTTTATATAAATCAGAAAAAGTAGTAATGCCAACACAGATCTCTGGGAAACACCATTTTCAACTTGTCTCCAGTCCAGGAAATGCCTATTATACCATCATCTACAATATCATATTTACAATAGCACATAGGAACAGGGCTTTCGGCATCTAAGTTTCTTCTGTTTCTTATCTTTTAGGCAATTCTAATCCATGCTGCAAGGACCCATTAATTTCTAATTTGCTAACCAACCTGCCATGTGACACCATACCAAGAGTAAACATCCACAGCATTACCCTCATCCACTGTCTATGTCATCTCGTCAAAGAACTCAATTAAATTTGTCAGACTTGACCTGCCCTTGACAAAGCCATGTTGACCATCTATTATTAAATTATTGTGTATTTATTATTTCAATGTTACACCTTGGGGCATAAAGACAACTAGCATTGAAATGCTGCAGTAAGAACACCACATTCAGGGACACACACCAAATTTACTGACTGGACCAGACTGCGTCACTAGTTTGTTCGGTTTTGTCATCATGTCTACCTGCTCTAAACTAATCTGGATGCGTACAGCATCCCCGGTTTGCATTGCCTTATCTTCCCTTTTTGCGCTTTGCCCCTTCAGTTCCTTCTGCGAGAGGTGCTGGGCACACAGTATTGTACTGCTGTGTCATTTAGGGCAGACAGAAAGTCAGGATGCTTGTGATGGTTGTCCAAAGTCCTTTATCAAGACAAGAGAGATAATCTTCATTCAGGAGAATCCTAGTACTGAAAATCAAGGGCAGTCTCTGATACCAGTTCAGTGACTTGGGCATAATTAGTCTACTGGTTAAAATCAGGATCTTCTCTACATGTCAAACCAGTCATCACCTGTCCTGAATCTTTCAACCTGACTGTGGGCTGTTATCTTCCTGGAATGAGAGAGACAGGCAGATATTAAGGGAGATGGAAGTGGGTGACACAGTTATTACTGTTCCTGATGAAGGGCTTTTGCCCGAAATGTCGATTTTCCTGCTGCTTGGATGTTGCCTGACCTGCTGTGCTTTTCCAGCACCACTCTAATCTAGATTCTGATCTCCACCATCTGCAGTCCTCACTTTTGCCCAGTTATTACTGTTGGCATAGATAGGCAGGTGTCCTGAGGAATGCATAGTCAGTGCAGAGGGCATGCAGAGTCAGTGGTTGACACGGGTTAGGGGTGTGATGCTGAGTGAGGGAAAATGCAATAGTGAGAGTAGTAGAGCATGAACTTTGGTGGGAGAGGGGTACAAGAGCAAAGATAAAGTTAGTATGAGGTATTGGAGAGAATATAATGACATTTACACCTGTGGAGTGAGAAGAACATTGACTTTCATCTTGCAGGCTAGGAATTCCTCCAGATGGCTGAGACTGCTCTGACTTGAGTGGCAACCTCAGACCAGGCTGGCATGGTCCTACAAGAAGAGGTAATTCCCACTTGTCCACCACCCATCTAGTCAGAGCTCCAACATCCTGCCTGCAAAGTGAGGTGTCAATGATCCACCATCAAGATGTCAGGAACTGTGCTGGGTAGTTCCAGATTCAGAACACTTGTTTGGGTGCACAACTGTCTTTTAAAAATTGTGCCAGTGCCAGGGATGCTAGTCGATTCTAAGATATTCCAGCAATGGTAAGTTGTTTTGTGTTTGGCGTGTGGTAAGATGGGGCTAGAACTAGGCAAGGGGGGCACCACAGGAATAGAGTAATGGTTAATGAGGTGAGTTTGGTAAGATACAGTGCTAGGCCTGGTCGTAAAAAACCCTACCTGAAACACAACTCAAATGACACAGCAATAAAAAGTAAGATTCAGCCCAATGTGTTCAAATGGCTTGCCTTCAATGAAAGGCATATGGGCATCCAAGCTATCTTTTAAACAGTTTCCAACTTCCTCTAAGCTGGTGCATCATGCAAACATATAAGCTTGGCTTCTCTCTTGATAACTGGGTAGCAATTCTACAGACAACAAAAAGGCTGAAGTTGGATCTTCCTTTTCCCAGAGCTTGGTTTTGGATTGCATGAACCGTTTATGTCCAAAACAGAGAGGTGGTTCTGTTTACCACAGATTGTAAGGTTGTAGGAAAACCAATTTAACGCTTTTAAAATCAGTTTTTCAATGGTAGACAACTGACAAAGTTCTTTGGTAGAGAAATTTGACACTATATGGAATGCACCATTGATATGACATGGACAGAGGGTCAGAGCATCATGAGAATCATAGAACTATTACAGAAAAAAGAGGCCTTTAAAGCCATTGAGTCTTTTCTGGCTCCCCTGCAGAGCAATACAGCCAATCCCATGGCCTCATTTGATCCTAGTAATCCTGTGAGTTGCTTTTTCTCAGGTGCACATCCAATTTCCTTTTCAAACTATTGTTTTTGTTTCCACCCCACTCCTACGGTTAAGTTCCATGTCATCACCAAGCACTTCATTCAACTGATCATCTTCATGTTCCCTTTCATTCCTTTCCAAAAACTTGAATTCTGCCCATAAAACTCTGTAGTATCAGTTTATGGGAGCAGCTTTTCTTTATCAGCCTTCTGTAAACCTGTCATGATCCTGTATTTCCCTCAAGTCTCCCTCCGTCTCCTTTGTTTCAAGGTAGACAATCCCAGATTCTTTAGTCTAACTTTATAATTAAAATCCACGTCCCTGAAACATTCTGGTAAATCACCTCTCCAGCCTTTCAAAGAGCCTCACATCTTTCTCAACATGTGGAGACCATAGCTGGACACAATATTCTCACTGTGACCTCAGTGGAACTTTATGCAAGTTTAGCACAACTTCCCTGTTTTTGCATTCAATGGCTTTATTTATGAAACCCAGGATTTCATTTGCTTTATTAAACTAGTACTAAAAATGACTGTTCATCATTTATATAAATGATTTTGATGAGAATATGGGAGGCATGGTTAATAAGTTTGTAGAAGTACACCAGCGTTAGTGGCATAGTGGACAGTAAAGAAGGTTAGGAGACAGTGAGGTCTGCAGATGCTGAGATCAGAGTCGAGAGAGTGTTGCTGGAAAAGCACAGCAGGTCAGGGAGCATCCGAGGGGCAGGAGAATTGACATTTTGGGCATAAGCCCTTCATCAGGAATGAAAGGCTTGTAGGAAACTGGTGAAGTCCACATTGATGCCCTGGGATTGAACAGTCCTGAGGTGGATGTTAAGTCATTCTTCCTCCAGGCATTGGATTGTGAGGGAGTGGTGATGGAGGAGGCCCAGGACCTGCATGTCCTCAGCAGAGTGTCCCAGAGATGTTCTCTAAAGCGCTTTACAAGAAGGGGTTCAGTCTCCCCAGTGCACAGGAGACTGCATCGGGAGTACGGATGCTCCCGTTGCTCCCGATGCAGTCTCCTCTGCATTGGGGAGACTGGACGCCTTCTCGTACAGCACTTTAGAGAACATCTCCAGGACACCCGCACCAACCAACCCCACCACCCTGTAGCCAAACATTTCAACTCCCCCTCCCACTCTGCTGAGGACATGCAGGTCCTGGGCCTCCTCCATTACCATTCCCTCACCACCCAATGCCTGGAGGGAAGAATGCCTTATCTTCCACCTCAGCACCCTTCAATCCCAGGGCATCAATGTGGACTTCACCAGTTTCCTCATTTCCCTTGCCCCCCACCTTACCCCAGTTCCAACCTGCCAGTCAGCACCGCCCTCATGACTTGTCCCACCTGTCAATCTTCCTTCCCACCCTCCTCTCTGACCTATCACCTTTACCCCCACCTCCAGCTACCTTCTCCCCAGCCCACCCCCTCCCATTTATCTCTCCACCCCTGAGGCTTCCAGTGAAGAAGATTACCTAAGCATTCCATGAGATCTTGATCAACTGGGCCAGTGGGCCAAGGAAGGGCAGATAGAGTTTAATTTAGATAAATGTGAGTTATTGCATTTTGGTAAGACTTTGACAGTTAATGGTATTGTCCTGAGGAGTGCTGTCGAACAGAGAGACCTAGGAGTGCAGGTACATAGATCCTTGAAAGTCGCATCATAGGTAGAAAGGGTGGTGAATCAGGTGTTTGGCATGCTTACCTTCACTGGTCAGAGCATTGAATTAAGGAGTTAGGACATCATGTTGCAGTTGCACAAGATATTGGTGAGGCCACATTTGGAGTACTGTGTACAATTCTGGTCACCCTAATATAGGAAAGATGTTATTAAACCAGAAAAGGTGATAAAAAGATTTACAAGCATGTTACCAAGACTGGAAGGTTTGAGTTATAAGGACAGGCTAGATAGGCTGGGACATTTCCCCTGGAGCATACAAGGCTGAGGGGTGACCTTATAGAGGTTTATAAAATCATGAGAGATATAGGTAAAGTCATTAGACAAGGTCTTTTCCCCAGGGTAGGGTAGTCCAAAGCTAGAAGGCATTGGTTTAAAGTAAGAGGGGAAAGATTTAAAAGGGACCTGAGCAGCAACATTTTGACATAGAGATGGTGCTTGTATGGAATGAGCTGCCTGAGAAAGTGGTAGAGGTGGGTCCGAGGGGACTGTTTCCATGCTGTATGACTCTCTGGACGAGTTGGGCTGAAGGGCCTGTTTCCATGCTGTACGACTCTATGGATGAGTTGGGCTGAAGGGCCTGTTTCCGTGCTGTATGACTCTATGGACGAGTTGGGCTGAAGGGCCTGTTTCCGTGCTGTACGACTCTACGGATGAGTTGGGCTGAAGGGCCTGTTTCCGTGCTGTATGACTCTATGACTTTATAAACACCATCTCAATATGTTCTGCCATCTTTTAAAATCAAGGCACATTCTTTCAATGCACTTTAAACCCCAGTGTTATAATTTTACCCTGTTTTCCAATCTCCAAGTTATTTATATAAGTTTAAATAAGCAGAGATCTGAACACCACAGATATGATCATGTAGTCTGGAAAGCAATTTAATTCAAGACTATTATTTTCTGATCTTAGGCCAATTGTTACCCTACAATTCCACGTGGTTCAATTTTAGTAACCAGCATTTTAGGGGTACATTGTCAAACTCTGCCTTGCAGTCCATATTGAAAATGTCTATTCTATTCATTTCAACAACCTTTGCTATTACTTCATGAAAAAATTCAATTAGGTTTTACCTATCGGCACTGTCTCTCCTTAATTAAGTCAAATTTCACAAGCGTCTGTTCAATTTGTTCCCTAAATATTGTTTCTAAATCCTTACCCCACCAATGATGTTAACTGACAATCCTGTAATAACCTAGAATGTCTTGCATCCTTCTGGAATAAGGGTATCACATTTGCAACTCCTTAATCTTCTAACAGCTCCCCCACATATATGGAAGATTATGACAAACCATTCCGTTATCTCTATCTCCACATTCTTTAGGAATCCATGGTGCAAGTTATCTGGATCAAGTGGTTTTGTTATGAAGGTGTATGCGTGTATTGTACCTTTAAGAGAGAGTGAAAGCTGGCAAGCCATGTGGATACAGAACTGGCTCAAAGATAGAAGACAGAGGGTGGTGGTGAAGGGTTGGTTTTCAGACTGGAGGGCTGTGACCAGTGGAGTGCCACAAGAATCGGTGCTGGGCCCTCTACTTTTTGTCATTTACATAAATGATTTGGATGCGAGCATAAGAGGTACAGTTAGTAAGTTTGCAGATGACACCAAAATTGGAGGTATAGTGGACAGCGAAGAGAGTTACCTCAGATTACATCAGGATCTGGACCAGA
>NC_057739.1:46915391-46933758 GCF_004010195.1 Chiloscyllium plagiosum
AGGGGAAAGATATGAAAGAGACCTAAGGGGCAACTTTTTAATGCAGAGGGTGGTACGGGTATGAATGAGCTGCCAGAGGATGTGGTGGAGGCTGGTACAATTGCAACATTTAAGAGGCATTTGGATGGGTATATGAATAGGAAGGGTTTGGAGGGATATGGGCCGGGTGCTGGCAGGTGGGACTAGATTGAGTTGGGATATCTGGTTGGCATGGACGGGTTGGACCGAAGGGTCTGTTTCCGTGCTGTACATCTCTATGACTATGACTCTAGGTCTGAACAAGCACAGAGTGTGCTGAAAATTTTTAAAATGTAACAGTTGGCTGTGAAACAGATAGCTCAAGCTGAGTTGCTGTCGTACACAACAAATTTGAATTTGGCCAATTAGTTTAAATTATGCCCCAAGAAACCAAAATCCAATCGAATTTGAATTTTACTGTTTTGACGACATCAAACCTATGAAACTATCCAATGTCTTGTGGCATAAAAATCGGGCATTTTGAACAGTTAGCCAGAGTGGCAAAGAGCACTAACAAACACAGATGGCCTGCAGAATCGTTCTCTGAAAGGTACCTGTTCATATGAAATCTGTGCAGCAGAAGATCGAAGAAACGACCCAGAAAAAAATATACAGGGGAAGATAAGAGAAGAATCAACACAGCTGACTGGTTTTGAAATTTGAATTTTTTTGTAAAATCTAATCAGGGGTTTTATTAAATCAGTATATTGTTGTAGAGTGGGAGGTAGTTAAATAATTACGACAAATGAGGCTTACAGTATGGATAGTTGTTGTTTAATGTTCTCTTTTTTCTTGGAGTTAAAGAATAAATTGTTAATTTTTTTCTTTAAATAGTGGGATTTGGTAGTTCTTTGTCACTCATACTCTAACAGATTACAAGACAAGGTGAGCTTTCCTGTGTGTCTGGTTCAAATTAGCAGAAGGGTTTACCCCTTGTTGTAACAGTTTATTTATTATAAGCATAACGATCTTTTCAATACATCTATAATTTTCACCCATTACCTGTACCATCTCCACTTCTACTGATATTTTGTTAGCTTCCTCTTTCTTGGTACACATTAATACAAAGTAGCCATTAAGTATTCCAGTCTTGCCTCACAGCCTATATCACTCTCTTTGTTCCTACTATGACACACCACATGACCATAAGATGTAGGAACAGAAGTAGGCCACTCACCTCTCATGTCTGCTTCGCCATTCAGTGAGGTCATGGCTGATCTGAAATCCTCAAGTCCACTTATTTCCCCACAACCTTTGATTCCATTACTGATCAAAAATCTGTTTATCTGAGCCTTGAATGTATTTAATGACTCAGTCTCAATAACCCTCTGTAATAAAAGCATCCACAGATTCACCACCCTTTCAGAGATGAATTCCCCTTCATCTCTGTCTTATCTCGGTGATCCCTCACTTTGAGATTATACCCTCTGGTCCTGGACATTCCAATAAGGGCAAACAACCTTCCTGCATGTACCTTGTCAAACTGCTAAGAATCTTCTTTGTTTTAATAATCCCATCTCGCAATTTTCTAAACTCCAATGAGGGCAGATTCAACTGACTCAACCACTCCTCAGTAAGAACATTGCTTTACTTTCAGGATCAATACGGTGAACTATCTCTGGACTCCCTCCATGCCAGTACATCTTTTCTTAGATAGGGGACCAAAACCTTTAAGTATTCTGGATGAGGTCTGGCCAGTGCCCAGTGTAGTGATTGCAATGAGGTCAGCCAGATGGACCTCATAGAATATGGGTTCCCTGATTGGGGCTGTTAATCTGGTCCAGTCAGGGACCCCTGGCTGACAGTAACAGGAGTGTCACCGGATGGTGGCTCAGTGGTTAGCACTGCTGCCCTACAGCACCAGGGACCTGAGTTTGATTCCCGCCTCAGGTGACTGTCTATGTGGAGTTTGCACATCCTCCCCATGTCTGCATGGGTTTCCACCAGGTGCTCCGCTTTCCTCCCACAATCCAAAGATGTGCAGGACAGGTGAATTGGCCGTGCTAAATTGCCCATAATGTTAGGTGTATTACTCAGGGGTAAATATAGAGTAAGGGAATGGGTCTGGGTGGGTTACTCTTCGGAGGGTCGGTGTGGACATGTTGGGTCAAATGGCCTATTTCTAGACTGTAGGTATTGGAACAGCACCACCTGTAACCTCCCCTCCAAGCCACTCGCCATCCTGAATTGGAAATAAATGGATGTCCTTTCAGTGTCAGCTGGGTCAAAATACTGGAACTCTTTCCCTAAGGGCATTGTGGGTCTTCCTACAGCAAATATATCATCACCATGTTTTCAAGGGCAACTAGAGACAGGCAATAAATGTTGGCTCATAAAGTGACACTCACACTGAAAGATAAAAATGCATTCTGTATCTCTTTGTTAAGTACATGTATAAATTTATATTTATTTATAAAGAATATTGAACATTGAATAACAATTTGCATTTATGCAATTATTCTATGAAATTGTTGACTAACATAACTGTGTCCATTGGTGCTGGCCTGGAGCCTGGTTGAGAGGTTCACTGCATTGAGCAGACACAAGAATCAGATTGTCCAGAGGCTCATCTAGATGTAGAGTAGGTCTGCAAGGATTAGGGGGTAACCAGAGTTGGCAACAATCTCCTAGCCCCACTAAAATATTTTTCTTATGTACATGCTTCTCAGTTGCCTCCCAAAATCTAATTGAGACTTTGGGAGTCTCAGATTGAGCTCAAATGAACTCAGTTTGCACATTAACAGCATCTACAGCTTGAACCAGAAGTGTACTTGCCCAACAGACAGTGCTTGCAGGAAGGCAGCATTCAAACCATCAGTGCAAATGGTGAAGTCACATTTCACCACAATTTTCAGGTCTATTTCCACTTGGGAAGTCTGCTGAAGATTTCCTCCAACAATATAGGAGGGCTGGGTTAAATCAGTTTGGACACAGATGTAGCAGTTTCACATAGTGCCTATGTGAGACAAAAGCATTTCTGGCAAGATTCGCACATAGAGTCATTGAGATGTACAGCATGGAAACAGCTTAAAAATGTGTTGCTGGAAAAACGCAGCAGGTCAGGCAGCATCCAAGGGGCAGGAGAATCGACGTTTCGGGCATAAGTCCTTCTTCAGGCTTATGCCCGAAACGTCGATTCTCCTGCTCCTTTGATGCTGCCTGACCTGTTGCGCTTTTCCAGCAATACATTTTTAAGCTCTGATCTCCAACATCTGCAGTCCTCACTTTCTCTTAGCATGGAAACAGACCTTTCAGTCCAACTCGTCCATGCCAACTGAATAACATAAATTGATCAAGTCCCATTTGCCAGCATTTGGTCCATATCCCTCTAAACCCTTCTTATTCATGCACCCACCCAGATGCCTTTTAAATGTTGTAATTGTACTAACATCTACCACTTCCTCTGGCAGCTCATTCCATACACGCACCACCCTCTGCGTGAAAAAGTTGCCCCTTAGGTCTCTTTTAAATCTTTCCCTTCTCACCTTAACCCATGTCCTCTAGTTTGGACTCCCTGACCCTGGGGAAACATGGAGCATCAACAAATTGAATTTTATGACGTGGATAAGACCATAAGACATAGGAGTGGAAGTAAGGCCATTTGGCCCATCGAGTCCACTCTGCCATTTAACCATGGCTGATGGACATTTCAACTCCACTTACCTGGACTCTCCCCTTAGCCCTTAATTCCTTGCAAGATCAAGACTTTATCAATCTCAACCTTGAAGACATTTAACGTCCCGGCCTCCACTTTGCTCTGTGGCAATGAATTCCAAAGGCCCACTACTTTTTGGCTGAAGAAATATCTCCTCATTTCCATTCTAAATTGACCCCCTCTAATTCAAAGGCTGTGTCTTCTAAACTCTAATGAACACAATCTCAGGATCATATGTTCGGCCTACCATTCCAGGGATCATCCGTGTGAATTTCTGTTGGACATGCTCCAGTGCCAGTATGTCCTTCCTGAGGTGGGGGGCCCAAAATTGGACACAGTATTCTAAATGGGGCCTAACTAGAGCTTTATAAAGTCTCAAAAGCACATTGCTGCTTTTATATTCTAACCCTCTTCAGATAAAGGACATCACTTTCTTAATCACAGACTCAACCTGCAAGTTAACCTTTAGAGCACTCCCAGATCCCTTTGTATTTTGGCTTTATGAATCTTCTCACCGATTAGAAAATAGTCCATGTTTATATATTTTTTTCCAAAGTGCAGAATCTTGCATTTGCTCACATTGATTTTCATCAGCCATTTCCTGGACCACTGTCCTAAACTGTCTAAATCTCTCTGCAGCCTCCCCACCTCCTCAGAACTACCTGCCTGTCCACCTAACTTCACATCATTGGTAAACTTTGCCAGAATGCCCCCAGTCCCTTCATCCTGATCATTAATATATAAAGTGAACTGCTGCAGCCCCAACACTGAACCCTGCGGGACACCACTTTTCACTAGCTGCCATTCTATAAAAGAACCTTTTATCCCAACTCTCTGCATTCTGTCAGACAGCCAATCCTCAATCTATGCCAGCAGCTCACCTTCAGCACCATAAGCCCTCACCTTACTCAGCAGCCTCCCGTGTGGCACCTTATCAAAGGCCTTTTGGAAGTCTAGATAGATAACATCCACTGGGTTTCCCTACTTGCCTAACCTACTTTCTCTTCAAAGAATTCTAACAGATTTGTCAGGCACGACTTCCCCTAACTAAATCCATGCTGACTTGTTCTATTCTGACCCTGCACTTCCAAGAATTTAGAAATCTCATCCTTAATGATCCAGCCTCCACTGGGATAAACAAGGGTTTACAAAATGTGGCCGTCTTTGAGACAGTGAGGAGATAAGATGGCATGAAAGAGGAGGAGCAGCAATGTTAAAAAGATTGGGGAAAGCCCAGTGTGACAGGGGAACATGCTTCCTTGTGGAATTGTAAGGGTGACATCAGAAGTGAGCTGGGAGTTGATTGATTGTTATGCTGTGAATGGTTATATTTCAATTTCCAGAGGAGCTGATTTGCCAGACAAAGTGAAAATAAAAATCTACTTCATTGTCACCTTCAGATTGGAGTTAATAGTAAAAGAAACTTGAATAATTTTCCACTTGACATAAATTTTGGTGAAGTGTAGTTAAAGGTATGGCAGGTGAGCTTGGTCTCATGTGTTGCCACACAGTTTGTAGAAAATTTTACATACACTTAACAGAATGGATGATTGTATTTAACTGGCAAACAGGGGGCCCATGCAGTCATTTGGGCTCTGCTGACGCCTCAGCTAATTATATGGGCATATGATTGAAAAATGTACAGACCGGTATAAAAATGATAAATTCTGATCTCTGTATGTACATGTTTACATATGTATGGCATGACCAACTGTACAGACCATCAAATTATTTTATGAATAAAGTATATTTTTGAAATAATAAAAAAAAATTAACTGGCATTAGGAGGGTCTGCTAACTGAATGAAGCCCCATTTACCTTCAGCAGAAAGACCTCAGACAGTAGTCTTTCCTCACTGTGCCTTGCCCCAAGCTTTAAGTCAAGTTTAGAGTGGTGTTGGAAAAGCACAGCAGGTCAGGCAGCATCCGAGGAGCAGGAAAATCAATGTTTCGGGCAAAAGCGCTTCATCAGGAATGAGCATTCCTGATGAAGCGCTTTTGCCCGAAACATTGAAATTCCTGCTCCTCGGATGCTGCCTGACCTGCTGTGCTTTTCCAACACCACTCTAAACTTGACTCTAATCTCCAGCATCTGCAGTACCCACTTCTGCCCCAAGCTTTAGTGTGTCCCTCAGCACTTGGTCCTGGAGCTTGGGACATGCCTGTCTGCAACACGTGGTTGAAGTCAACTCTTTGTTCTGGAAGACCAACAAATTTCGGGCAGACCACAGAGCTTCTTTCATCAAGTTGATGGTCATCCAGGCGCAGTCAATATTTGTATCAGTGTGCGTCCTGGGGAACAGACCATAGAGCACAGAATCCCACATTACAGAGCTGCTTGGAATAAACCTTGACACAAGCCACTGCATCTTCCTCCAGATGTCCTTTGCAAAGGCATATTCAAGAAGGAGATATGTGACAGTTTCTGCCCCCTGCAGCTACTTCAAGGACAGTGCGTGGTGGCGCAGACTGACCAGGCATACATTAGGATCTCTCAGGTAGTGCCCTTCTCACCACCAGCTAAGCAATGTCTAATCAAGTTAGTGAAGGTTTTGATATTTTTCGCACTGAGTCAAAGTTCAACGTATTGCTTGCTTGATATGCAACTGTGCAGAACCACACTGCTTTTGTGTCAACGTACATATACAAAGGTTTTTTTATGAATAAAGTATATTTTTGAAATAAAACAAGCCTATATTTACCTGGCAGGTCTTCCTGCTGAAGGTAAATGGGGTTCCATTCAGTTATCGGATCCTCCCAGAGCCTAAAATACATATCAATATTAGTGCTAGGGGTTCTATGGGGTGCTACATTGTGGCATTTCTATGTACAAGAGACGTCTTTGATTTTTTGGAGAGTCAAAGTATAATGTTTTGTTTACTTGATATTTAACTGTACAGAACCAAACTTCATTTGTGACATTGTATACATAAAAAAGAGATTTTTCATGAACAGAAGTGTATTTTTGAAATAAACAAAATTTATCTGACAGCAGGTGATTTGGAAGGTGGTCAAGTCTAACTGAAACCCATCATCAAGATCAGCATCATCATCATCAGAAGATCTCAAGATCATCGCTGGATTGTGATTGCATGGATGATTGCCAGATGAATTGAGCTGCAATTGGTGGATCTTTATGCTTGTTTTGGCCTAACACCAATTCGGTGACTAGCCAACCAGAGCTAAAGCCTCTGTGGGCATCCATTTCCCAAGTCAAGAGGTCTGCAATATAGTCAGGGTGACTGTGAAGAAGGTGGAGAAAGGAATGTTGGTCAACTGGGCCTTCTGTGTGAGGAGAGTTCTCCTGGATCGCTGTGGTACCAAGCACCAGGCATTATCACTGGACAAGCTAACCAAGGCCCTCGCATCCTTAGAAAAGAAGAAAACTCCCAGAAGCGATGGCTTACTGGCCGAGTTGTACTCTGCTCTATCGGACTGGATTGGGCAGGACCTGCTGGAGGTTTATGACAGTATGCTTTTGGCAGGTACCATGTGTTAAATCATGAGGAAAGGTATCATCACTCCCATCTACAAGCAGAAGGGGGAAAGAGAAGAAATTACAAATTGGCGAACAATTTCACTGCTGAATGCAGACTACAAAATCCTGTTTAAGGTCATCACCAATTGGGTCAGGTCTGCTCTAGGATCAGTGATCCACCCCAACCAAATCTGTACTTACCAGGCAGGACCATCTCTGAGAGTCTCGTGCTTCTCAGGGATACGATCACCTATGTCCAGGACAGGGGTGTAGATGCCTGCCTTATCGGCCTGGACCAGGAGAAAGCCTTTGACAGGATATCAAACACCTAGATATGGGTGTTTGGGCTTTGGGGAGGGAATTTGCAATGGCATCTGACTGCTCTACACCAACATCATTAGCATAGTCTCAATCAACAGGTGGGAATCAGAAAGCTTCCTGATCAGATCCAGAGTCAGGCAGGGCTGCCCTCTCTCTCCTGCCTTGTTTATGTGTTGTATAGAGCTTTTTCTGAGTCCATCAGGAAGGATGTGAGCCTGAGAGGGGGGACTGTTTCAGCAGTGGAAACCTGCAGGTTAAAGCCTCCCTGTATCTGGATGATGTCGCCATTTTCTGCTCAGATCCTCTGTTAGTGCACAGACTCATGAGCATCTGTGACCAGTTCAAACTAGCCTCGGGAGCCAAGGTAAATCAAGGCAAAAGCGAGGTCATGTTCTTTGGGAACTGGGCTGACCGATCCTTCATTCCCTTCACTATCAAGAAAGATTACCTGAAGGTGCTGGGAATATTGTTCAGAGGGGCCAGGATGTATGCAAAATCTTGGGAGGAGCTTATTGCCAAGGTGAAGCACAAAGTGGCCTTTCGGGAGCACCACTTCCTCTCCATTGCAGGTAAAAACCTGGTCATCAGGTGTGAGGCACTCTCTCTGTTATTGTACATGATGCAGGTCTGGTCCATTCCTCAAAACTGCACCTTACAGTTCCCCGAGCCATCTTCCACTTCACCTGGAGCTCTAAAATGAATCATGTCTGCAGGAACTCCATGTGCAAAACTCTGGCTAAGGGAGAGGGGAAGAACATACTCAATGCAGCCCTCATCCTGATGGCCACTTTTGTGTGTGGCTGCATCAGGCTGCGCATAGATCCTTGATACGCAAAGTTTCAGTACATAATTCTACCTGTTCCCAGTGTTGCAAAGGATGGGGCTGGACTTGTTGCCGTGGAACACTCCAAGTAGTTGGACCATTCCGTGTCAACACTCTTTCAAGGAGAAATTTGAAAAGAAAAATACCTTTGACCACAATCCATCAGGAAGTGGTCAGCATGTAGTGTCCTCGAGACCCAGTGGGAAAAGGAGGAGACGGAATGTGTTGCTTGGTTCCCTGTGCAGACTGTCCAAGTCATTTGGCAGAATGCCTCATCACCAGAACTTTCCAACAAGCACCAAGACATCACTGCCCGTGAGATCCTTCATGTACGCCTAGGCTGTCTGGGCCATGCACGCTGCCCTTGAAGCAGCTGTAGGAGGCAGAGACTGTCACACATCTCCTTCTTGAGTGTGCCTTTGCAAAATAAGTCTGGAGAAAGATACAGCTTTTGTCAAGGATCGTCCCAAGCATCTCCGTGACATGGGACTCTGTTCCCCAGGACACACACTGATACAAATATTGACTGCACCTGGAAGGCCATCAATTCGGTAAAAGAAGCTCTTTGGTCTGCCCAAAACTTGTTGGTCTTCCAGAACAAGGAGTTGACTTCGACCAAATGTTGCAGACTGGCACATCCCAAGCTCCAGGACCAAGTGCTGAGGGACACACTAAAGCTTGGGGCAGTTGCCGCCAGGGTGCAGTAGGGAAAGACCATCATCTGAGGTCTTTCTGCTAAAGGTAAATGGGGTTTGTTCAGTTATCAGACCCTCTCAGTGCCTCAAATGTTTGTAAGTATATGGTCTTGTGTAAGTAAGTAATGTCTTGGGCTTTTATTTGTTCTAAAAGTGCAAAAACTGTTCTAGTGACTATAATGATAATTTATGAATAAAGTATATTTTTGAAATAAAATAACTATAGTAAGTATCACTGGTGTGATCAGCTTGAGCGCTGTGTTTTGGGGCTTGAGCAATCACTTGAGGTACAGCAGTCCATTGGTGAGGTGGGAGTTGGATGGACAGCGTGTTTGTAGTCCCTGCAGCTTGTGGATGTGCAGTCAGAGAGGAAATGGGTGACCACCAGTAAGAGGGAGGCAGACAGGTAGTCATTCCACATTGTATCTCACTCAGAACCTCACTGATTTCCAGCGTTGGAAAAGGGTGAGAGAGTGACGGTTCCTCCAGTGAGGAGTGCAGCCAGACCCTGGCCACACAAGTGGGAAACAACAGTGCTTGCAGATCCAATAGTGAGGGGGACAGACAAGTGACTCAAGGAGTGTGTGTTGCCTCCCTGAGGTCATGGTAAATGATGTCTTTGAACAGCTACAGGGCATTCTGAAGAGGAAGGGCAAATAGAGATGGAGGATTAAATTTGGACCAACAACATCGGTAGAAAGAGGGCTGACATCCTTCAATAATAGTCTAGGGAGCTAAATAACAGATTAAAATGCAAGAGCTGAAAGGTGGTAATTTCTGGATTACTCATGATGCCATGTGCTAGTGAATGTAAGTAAGCAGATAGAACAGATGAATATGTGGCTGATAAATTGGAGCAGGAGGGAGGACTTTAAGTTCCTGGATGACTAAGCCTGCTTCTAGGGAAGGTAGAACCTGTTCCAGTCCAACTGGTTGCATCTGATTCGCAACAGGACCAACATCCATGTGGAATATTTGCTCATGAGGTTGGGTGGGACTTAAAACTAATTTGACAGGGAAATGACATATGTAGTGAAGGTGCAGTAGGGAGTGGTACACAGACAAACATAAAAGAAAAGCTAAGTCAATTTGTCAGGCAGAGAGTGTGAAGTTAAGTCACAGAGGATCACAGCTAGGCTGAAAGGCATTCATTGTAATGCATACTGTCTCATGACTAAGGCAGATATGTTGAGGGTGATGTTTAACACGTAAGGATATGATATAATTGGTGTCACTGAAATATGGTTGTGAGGGGCAGGATAGTCAGGACTGGCATCTCAACATTCCGGGGTATAGAATCTTCAGGTGACGAGGGAGAGCTGTAAGAGTGAGAGGCGATGTCACAATATTGGTTAAGGAGTCAATTACTGCAATAAGAAGGGATGCTGTCTTAGAAGGTTCCTCAATTAAGGCCAAATGGGTAAAGCCGAAAACTAAAAACGGGGCAATCACATTGTTGGGATTGTACTATAGACCCCCAAACAGTTAGGGATAGATAGAAAGGAAGCAATGTCGGCAAATGTCAGAGTAATGTTAAAATAAGAGTAATAACATTAACTGGGATGGACAAAGTGTGAAAGGCTTAGTGAGAGTGGATTTCTTAAAATATGCCCAGGAAAGCTTTTTAAGCCTGCACATGAAAAGTCTGACAGAAAGGGATGATGCTGGATCAAATTTTATGGAATGAAGCCAGGCACGTTGTAGAAGTGTCAGTGAGCGAGCATTTAACTAAATAGAGACTGATATAGTCAGTAGTCATGGAAAGGACAAAGATTGACTAGAAATAAAATTTCTGAGATAGGTAGAAAGCCAACTTTAATGAGATACAACAGGATCAGACTTAGAGCAGCTACTTGTCAGAAAATCTCCATCAGCGCAGTGGGAGGTTTTATCTAAAAGGAAATTGTGAGGGTGCAGAGCCAACATGTTCCCATAAACATAAAGAGTGGAACGAAATGTAGGGAATGTTTGATACTGAGAAATTGTACAGATTTGATAAGGAAACAAAAGGCAGATTGTGGCAGATACCAAGGTTCCAAAACACCAGATGTCTTAGAGATTCATAAAAAATGCAGGAGGTTACTTAAAAGGAAATTAAGAAAGCAAAAAGGGAACATGAAAAACCATGCAGGTAAAATAAAAGAAATTCCAATATTGTCAGCAACATTTTCAATTTTCCCAATCCCATTTCCAATTCTCTCAGCAATGTTTCCAATGCTCCCAATATCCCCCGATCATGTGAATCCCTACATGTGAAAGCCAGTCATTTGGCCCATCGAGTCCAGACCAACGCTCCAAAGAACACCCCGCCAAGATCCACCCAACCTATCCCAGTAACCTTGCATTCCCAGTGGCTAATCCACCTAGCCTGTACATCCCTGGACACTATGGGCCACTTATCATGGCTAATCCACTTAATCTATATCTTTGTACTGAGAAAAGAAACCAGAGCACCTGAGGGAAATCCATAGAAAACAGCAAAAATGTGAGGCTAGAATCAAACTCGGGTCACTGGCACTATAAAGCAGCAGTGCTAACCACTGAGCCACCATGCCACCCATGGCAGCATTGGTAATTTATCAATCTCTGTTGTGAATTTACTGACTGAGATTCCACAATCCTCTGGCATACAGAATTCAAATATTCACAATCCTCTAAGTGAAGAAATTCTTTCTTATTTCAGACCTCATTGGCTTGTCTTTTATTCTGAGACAGTGTCCCTTAGTCCTAGACTCCAGAACCCACATCCAGGAGAAACATTCTTTCTGAATCTATTCTGTTTATCTCTGTAAGGATTTTGTAAGTGTCTATGAGATCACCTCTCATTCCTCTAAACTCCAAAGAACACCGGACCAATGTCCTCAATTTCTCCTCATGAGACAGTCCCACCAACACAGGAGACAGTCTCATAAACTTCGCTGCACCCATTCTATGCAAAATATATCTTCGTCAGGCAAAGGGACCAGAACATGACACAATTAACCAGGCGTGACCTCACTAAAAGGCTATTCACTGAAGCAAGGCATCTGTATTCCTCTCCTCAAATCCACTTGTAATAAAGGCCAACTCACCATTTTCTTTTCTCATGGAAGAGGTCACCTACAGTGCTATCAAGTCACACTTGCAAGGAGTAAACCCATCAGTGATATTCAGTTTGTGTACCACCAGGACTACTCAGCTCCTGACCGCATTATTGCTTTGGTCCAGAGATGAGGTGAGAGAGACAGTTTACTCTCTACCTCACCATTTTGAAGTGAATAAAGTAGTTATGTTTGCTACTTTCCATTTTGATCAAACCTTTGCAGAATCCAGATCCTCTCTCACTGATGCACTGATCTCATCTATTATTACTACCCCACCCCCTTCCTTTCCAATATTCTTAGTAACATTTTTAATACATTCTGTAATTTTTCTAATACTCTTATTCATAGCTCTAGTAATCTTGCTAGTATTTCCTGATCAAGCAGCTGCTTAGTTTTAAAATGCTCATTCTTGTTTTCAATACCTCCATATTCTTCCACTCTCTAGCTCTGTCATTTACTCTGAGATCTCTGTGCTCCTCCACTTCCAGCCTCTCAAGCATCTTCAATTTCCATCATTCTGCCATTGCCTTCAGCTGCTTGGTCGCCAAGCTCTGGTATCTCTAAATGTCATCTCCATTCTATTTCTCTTTCCTCCTTAAAGAGATTTCTTGAAATCTAACACTTTGACAATGTTCTGGGTTATCTGATCTCATCTGATGGATGTTGCTTGCCAACATTGTATTTACAACTCTCCTGTGGATGACTTAGATGAGTTCTAGTGATACTAATATGATGATGCATCAGACGTATTTAGAAATATTTTTACTTTTAATTCCAAAATATGTCTTTTTTAAAAAGAGGACTGCTACAGTAAAATAAAATGGAGATGTAAATTCAGTGACTGCCTGTAAAGTCCTATGAGAAGCACATGGAATGCTGCACGTGTAATATGTCAGGGAAAATTTAAACAGGGAGAGATTGAACAAGAAAAGATACTATAGGAGTTGACTAGCCCCCTCACATTTGTCTGTTTTACATTTAAGGAAAATACAAAAACAAGTCAAGTAAACTGCAACAGAGTCTATGTGATATTGGTTGAATGTCCAATGTGTGGACTGGTGTGTTATAGGATCACAGTATTGACAACTGCCATTTTAAACACTTCTACATTGCAAGTAAAGCAAAGGGAAAAACTCACTCCCCGTGAGTGCTGGAATATACAGTCACTGTCAAAAGGTATTGGAGCAACAGAATTTCTGCAAAACCAAGAATCTCAACGCATCATTGTCAATGTCAATGCTATTGACACCACTTAATAATGTCTACAGTACTGTCTTATCTGCTTTTCATGAATTTTTTTTAACTTTTGTTTTGATGGACTCATCTCATTTCCATTCTCTGTGATACTATTTCTTTCTAAGTTTAGAGATTAATAAACTCACTTTTTAAAAAATTCAATAAGTCTTGACTACATTGGCTCCTTTCAAAATGTAAGGTCGGGGAGATAAGTAAGGGGATACTTTTTAACATTGTTACAACTGAGTGGGGGAAAGGGAGGAAAGCCACTTCATCCTTCCTCAACCAGGAGCACAACAACTCACATTATCTGTCTGGAATTGCAACAAACTTAGGGTTTGGCTCAGGGTCATTCATAACAATTTGTAAATAAAAAATGTTGTTGTTTATCCCATTGCATGGTTCATACCTGCATCAAGTGTGCAGCTCTGAACAAACATACGGACTATAGGTGCAACACAGACAATGCTGGGACAAAAACAGGGTCTGCTATCACCTGGAAATTACAAAGCAAATCAATTATTAGCAACTAGCACCTAGTCCATCAACTCCTAAATCGGTGTGTTTATGAGTGTGCTTATTTTTATGTGTATATTTGCCTGTGAATATTCGTATATATGTACAAATGTGTGTGCATGTGTCTTAAGTGAATGCTCGTATACAAATGTAAATTTATGAATATGATTTCTATGCTACCATGACAGTTCAACTCAGAAGGGGATACTTTGTGCTGTGGTGGTCGCCTCAGTGTTAAGCATTGTCTGGTATGGCTCAGGAAGCCCATTCTGACCTGGCCACCTCTGCTATGTTGTCTGCAGAGGACAATGGCACAAGAAGGTGCACTTTTTAGAGCCCAGTTACTTGCACAAATCTCTGAACTACAAATTTTTCTGCACTTTCTCTTTAAAAAGATTCTTCTTCATTGCAATAAAAGACAGTGGGCTTATCACGTCAGGCTGAAATTTTCAGATGACAGATTTTGCATCCTCCACCCAAAATATTAGTGAGGAAAGCATTTCCACCAAGGACCAGTTAATGTTCCAAGGGGATTTAGTTGACTGAAAATGGGAATTGTGGAAGTCCACCCTCAGAGCTTCCAGCCAAACTGTGATGCCAGCAGAGCCAGTGGCAGCAGTGGCCAGGCATGGGTCTGCATCCCCATATTCTGGGAAACATTCAGGGTCTTGTTGTGAGGTCCCAAATATGTTGGACAGCAGATGGAGGAACTTTGATGGAGTGGTGCGACACACTGTCTGTGGGAGGTAGGTCTTGGGGCATGGGATGCCCAATGTGGCAAGAGTGCTTTGGAGGGGGCAAGTCATACATCTTCTATCACTTCACACCTGAGGCCCAAGAAGAGTGATCTTCTAGATTATTCCTTACTCTGGAAACCTCCCACTAGATCGAAATTTGTGGTTGGGTGGGGAGAAGCCCTCAAATAGTTTAAATCATGCACGGGCATGATTTAGGAGAAAGTGAAGACTGCAGACGCTGGAAATCAGAGCTGAAAAATGAGAATCGATGAAGAAGAAGAAGGGCTCATGCCCGAAACGTTGATTCTCCTGCTCCTTGGATGCTGCCTGACTTGCTGCGTTTTTCCAGCAACACATTTTTCAGGGCATGATTTAGGCTAAGGGTGAGTGCACCACATTTGGACATTTCAGGGGAGGAGTGAGAATATTACCAACCCCCAGACCCCATCCCTCTCCAAAGCCTTGCCTGCAAACCCACTGGTGTGCAATCGTACAATTCTGCCCATGATCTCCACGCACATTTCAGCACATCAGACACTTGTCTTGAAGCATTCATGAAAATATTTAAAGAATGATATTTTCCATCTGTTATATGTCACAGTTGTTTAAAAGAAGTTGGATGAACTTGACAGACTTGAGGTGGATGGCAACTCTTCCTGGAATCATAATTTAGCAGCTGCATAAAGCTGTCCTCAGCAATCATGCAGAATTTTTAATGGACCAACAAAGAGCTGCCACTTCTGATAGGAACACTCCAATTCCACATTGAGCATAAACAGAATCTGTGAAAGTTAATATATGTATTCCAGTAAAATCAGTCTCTCACTACGCACAATTAAATTACACATATTGCCTTAGCAACTGTTTCTGACTTCCCTTGTACTTAATCAAATGTCTATGATAACTACAGCCACATATCCTCTCTTGGCAATATCCCCACTTCACAGATGCTACCAGATGTGTTGAGTATTTCCAGCATTTCCTGTTTTTATTTCAGAATGCTAGGATCTGTAGTATTTTACTTTTACATGTACTGTTGTCTGGTACTGGACAGCTGTCTTCAACATCAGCTGCTTTCATACTCTTCATAGTACAATGGAATGAAAAGACTTCCCAGTCCAGTAGTAGAAGCCAAAGGATTGGGAAACCTTTAAACCTAACAGAAGACAACTAAAAAAGCAATAATTTGGGGAGAACATGAAATATGAGTGAAATAACGTTACAGAGGTCAGTATTCCATCAGCAAGTCCCCCTTTATTTACACATGGAGAATTGTTCACAATGATCCAGCTCCCTCAGGGCCAACTCTCAAAGTGAGTAGGATGTCTGACACTCCTGTTACTATCTGTCAGCCAGGTGTTCTCGATTGGACCAGATTAACAGCCCCAATCAGGGAACTCATATTCTATGATGTCCATCTGGCTGCCCTCATTATAATCACTACATCCCTCTCCCTCTGAGTCCGAGGACATAGGCCGGTCCATTTTCTTGTCCTGCTTCCTGGGTGTTTTAGCACTGGGTCAGGTTCCTCCGACTCTGTGTCGAATACAGGCAGTGAGTAACATACAGGAGCTCACTTCTTGCACCTGCAGCATTTTGGGAGAAATTCACTCTTCTTCCGGCAGCAAGGATGAATGTGGCGAGATCTGCTGTGTTCATCTCGGATTCAGAATTCTTTTCAATGCTTGACTGAGTGGGAAAACCCATGGGTTCCAACAGCCTTTCTGACTGTTCTGAGGAGCAAGACACATTTTGCTCTCACACATTTTGTGAGTTTTGTGCTTTCATATGGTCCATGTGCTTTTTTAGGGCCATTGCTTCTATCCAAACTTTGTATGTCACTGGTGTTAACCAAGTCTCTTACTCATGCTGAGCCATTTCCGTAGTTCCTACACCAACCTTCATTCCCTGTGGTAAACTATCTCTCTCGCTTGGCAGAGTCTGGCGAATGGCACTGGTATACCTGTTGCCGCTTCATCCTCTCCCTCAAAGCTCAGGAAAATGAGATTTAATCTGGTGCGAAGTCTTCTCCCCATTCGTCACTCTGCTGGAGCTATCCCTGTAATTGCATTTGGCATGGTCCTATGATCAAATAGGGACTGGGACAGTTTGGTATCTAGTGAAGCTGTAGGCTGTTTCTTTAAGCCTGCCGTCATAATTTGGACTGCTCTTTCTGCCAGGCAATAGGTTGATGGATGGCATGGAACTGTCCTTATATGTTGAATTCCATTTAATTTCAGGAAATATGCATATGCCCTGCTGGTAAACAATGGTCCGTTATGTGTGACCAACACTTCTGGGAGTGCATGTATTGCAAAAGGTGCATGCAATATTTCTATCATCATCCCTGTGTTGGATGCTTGATGTCCATCCAGTCATTTTGAGTGGGTGTTTACAATGACTATGAACATTAGCCCATGAAATGACCTGCAGAGTTGATGTGTAATTGAGTCCAGGGTTTACCCAGCCATTCCCACGAATGATGGCCCTTTGGTTTTCCCCATCACCGCTAGCTATTTCAATTTTTCCAGGACTGGATATTTCTGCAATTCAAGTCTGATATTGTCAGCTGTGACCGGAAGTGTGTCCAGAAAATTTAAAACCATCATCGACTCTCCCAGTGATGGTACCGCCAGTGGTGTATCTCCGAATGGGAGGCAGTTCGATGCATCCACATTCACTACTGGACCTCCTGGAAAGTATTCCAACTTGTAATTATGAGCACTTAGTATTAGAACCCACTGCTGAACTCAGCCTGAAGCTAGAACATAGAACATAAAACATAGAATATTACAGCACAGTATAGGCCCTGGGTCCCTCAATGTTATGCCGACCAGTGAAACCAATTTGAAGAGCATCTAACCTACATGATTCCATTTTCATCCATATGTTTATCGAATGACCATGTAAATGCCCTTAAAGTTAGCGAGTCTACTACTGTTGCAGGCAGGACATGCCACGCCCTTACTACTCTGACATCTGTCCTATATCTATCACCCCTCAATTTAAAGCTACATCCCTTCATGTGAGCCATAATCATCTGAGGAAAAAGGCTCTCCCTGTCAACCCTATCTAATCGTCTGATCATCTTGCATGTCTCTATTAAGTCACCTCTCAACCTTCTTCTCTCTAACGAAAACAGCCTTAAGTCCCTCAGCCTTTCCTCATAAGACCTTCCCTCCATACCAGGCAACATTCTGGTAAATCTCCCCTGCACCCTTTCCAATGCGTCCACATCCTTCCTATAATGCAGCGACCATGGCTATGGGTGGCACTGCCTTGTCCTCTTTAAGTAGACCTAGTCGGGGGTTGTTGTCTTATTATTACAAATTTACAGTGTAATGGTATTAGTGGTACTTCCTGACTCCAAATATGACTGCCAAACCTTCTTTCTCTATCTGGGCATATTTACACTCTGCATTACCCAAAGTCCTGGATGCACATGCTATTGGGAATTCCTCTCCATTGGCCCATTTTTGAGCTAAAACTACCCTGATGCTATACTTGGAGATATCATATGTGAGCACCAAATCTCACTTGGGATCATAGTGTGTGTCAAAACTTTAGAGGATGATAACTGTTTCTTCACTTCTATGAAAACTATGATTTGTCTATGTGACCATTTCCAAGACTGACCCTTTTTTAAGAGTTCGTGGAAAGCTGCCAGGATGGAGGCCAGGTTATGTATGAACTTTCCGTAATAATTCACCAGCCAGCACAAGGAAAGACCTACGGTCTGATACAGACACGGGAACTGGAGCACCTTTGATCCCCCTCGCTTTATCTTCCAATAGGTGTAACATAAT
>NC_057739.1:46934258-46974221 GCF_004010195.1 Chiloscyllium plagiosum
ACCCCTAAACCTTCTTTTCTCCAATGAAAACAAACTTTCTTGCCTTCTCATTTCTGCCTCTACGTTTACCCGTAAGGCAAATGGCAGTTGCTGGGCATTACAGAATCATGGAATTACTTCCTGGTTAACATGCAAGGTGGCCTTGGCTCCTTTGGTAGTCCCTAGACTTTCTGAAAAACTTCTGAATATTTAGTTAGGACTTCAGTCAGGCAGTTATTTTCTAATCAAGAAATGTTGAGCTAATTTAGGGAATCTCTCTCAACCAATTTTGTCCCATCAAGCCTGGGCCTGACTTTCACTACAGTCACTAATAACTGAACCAGCTGCTTCTCACAAGACACCGGAACAGAAGTTGTCCCCTTAAGAAGTTGTTCTCAATTTAGCCAAGCTCTTGTGCAAACTTAAGGGCTAAAAGCCACAGTGAATTTTGTTAAAGACGGGTTCTGCAATCACTGAAATAGTTGTGCCATTATCGACTCCCATTAGAGTCAGATGAACATACCAAACATTTATTTTGATTGGTTCTGATTTGGATTTTGCTAAGCGATTTAACTGTTCCAAAACAGTTGTAAGTGGACTTTCCAAGGTGTGCACTCTCCTGGATACTGGCCTATGAGTTCTCTTCCTTATTTAGATCTAGTAGTACTCCTTTGCTGTCTCAAATCTGCATACCAGCAGCAACTACTATGGCTTGCCGACCTGGATCCTGAAGCAAGTTTTAACCAATTGGCCGAGGCTTGGCTTTGTTTTGGGGTTTTGTTGTCGGCTGACTTTGAGTCTCTCTGTTCAATATATGTCCTGAGTGAAGCAATTGCCTTCACTCAAATGATGTTCTCCAAGCACAATCGGACTGGTGACGGTGTCCTCTTCCATTGGAATACCCTGCAACTCATCTGCTCTACCAGCCATACTTTCCAATGCGTAAACCAGTTACAGTTATTATGGACCAGGCCAGACCCTCTCAAAACATTACAAGAAAGTAACCCAGACCCTAACTTTGCTAGTTGTTTTAAGCAGGTGTATAGTGGATATTCCAAGAGAGATGCAGCTGGCGCAATCAGTTAGTTTTAAAGAAAACAGAATTTACTTACAAGATTACCAAATGAAACACAAACAAAACAAAATACCGAATAACTTAGCCTATCCAAACACCCAACAGGCTATCCCAACTTAATGATGCTATTCCAAATTCCTGTAACAATCCCCACAAACACCCCTTGACACAAAAGGTAAAATCAAACACATTGTCTTACAGGAATGAGTGAGAGAGATAGCAGAGGGACTCAAGATGGAACACCATCTTCCATGTAGCTGTTTCTTGGACCACCAGCCTCACTGACTGCTTGCTAAAACCAAACCAAACTCGAGATAGCTGAGCTGGGAGAACTGGCCACTTCCCTTTCATTGTACAAGTTTTGTTTAAAACGTGAAAGCATTCTCAAGTAGATCAACCACAGACATTTCAGAGTCTGTGTCTTACAACCTCCTGAAAGAAAAACCAAGGATAACATAACCTTGGTAAAGGAGCAGCATCATCACACTACCCTCCCTTAAAAAAATACAACCATCAATATCCAAACATGGCTTCATTTTAAAACCCCTTAATCTTAAATTGTTATTACTAGTAACATAAACATTAAAATGTTGTAACGCCAACACAAATCTCTAAGTCTCCTTTTATACACTTAATGGTAAGGTCGTGGAGAGTGTTGCTCAACAAAGAGACCTTGGAGTGCAGGTCCATAGCTCCTTGAAAGTGGATTAGATCAGATTAGATTACAGTGTGGAAACAGGCCCTTCGGCCCAACAAGTCCACACCGACCCGCCGAAGCGCAACCCACCCATACCCCTACATTGACCCCTTACCTAACACTACGGGCAATTTAGTCGCAGGTAGATAGGATAGTGAAGAAGGCATTTGGTATGCGTTCCTTTATTGGTCACAAAAGTGAGTACAGGAGTTGGGAGGTCATGTTGCGGCTGTACAGGACATTGGTTAGGCCACTGTTGGAATATTACGTCTCCTTCCTATCGGAAAGATATTGTGAAACTTGAAAGGGTTCAGAAAAGATTTACAAGGATGTTGCAAGGGTTGGAGGATTTGAGCTATAGGGAGAGGCTGAATAGGCTGGGGCTGTTTTCCCTGGAGCACCGGAGGCTGAGGGGTGACAAAATTATGAGGGGCATAGATAGGATAAATAGACAACGTCTTTTCCCTGGGGTCGGGGAGTCCAGAACTAGAGGGTATAGATTAGATTAGATTAGATTACAGTGTGGAAACAGGCCTTTCAGCCCAACAAGTCCACACCGACCCGCTGAAGCGCAACCCACTCATACCCCTACAGTTACCCCTTACCTAACACTACGGGCAATTTAGCATGGCCAATTCACCTGACCTGCACATTTTTGGACTGTGGGAGGAAACCGGAGCACCCGGAGGAAACCCACGCAGACACGGGGAGAACGTGCAAACTCCACACAGTCAGTCGCCTGAGGCGGGAATTGAACCTCAGATAGGTTTAGAGTGAGAGGAAAAAGATATAAAAGAGACCTAAGGGGCTACTTTTTAATGCAGAGGGTGGTACGTGTATGGAATGAGCTGCCAGAGGATGTGGTGGAGGCTGGTACAATTGCAACATTTAAGAGGCATTTGGATGGGTATATGAATAGGAAGGGTTTGGAGGGATTTGGGCCGGTTGCTGGCAGATGGGACTAGATTGGGTTGGGATATCTGGTCGGCATGGACAGGTTGGACCGAAGGGTCTGTTTCCATGCTGTACATCTCTATGACTCTATAACTGTCAATTATTTCTGCTGAACCATTGATAAATTTCCTGGAGAAATACTCAATAGGTCTTTCTATCTTCTCGTCATCTTCCTGTAAGAGTACAGCACCGACACCCACATCACTCGCATTGTTAGGCACCTTAAATAGCTTTGCATAATCAAAGTTAAAAATCACACAACACCAGGTTATAGTCCAACAGGTTTAATTGGAAGCACACTAGCTTTCGGAGCGACACTCCTTCATCAGGTGATAGTGGCAGACTCAATCCTAACACAGAATTTATAGCAAAAATTTGCAGTGTGATGTAACTGAAATTGTACATTGAAAAATTGATTGTCTGTTAAGCCTTTCATCTGTTAGAATACAGTGATAGTTTCACTTCTTTCATGTGTAAATCACAAAACCTTTTTTTTAAAAAGTTACATTCTCAGGTTAGCTGTTAATAATGGTGTTAGCTAGGCAATATGTTGAAGGTGTTAGCCCCCTGTGTTCTCTGTCTATGACCTGATGTTTAGGTTGATTCTAATCTAAAAAGTGAGATAACGGAGTTTTACATAAATTCATGCAGTTTTTGAGCTCAGAGTTCTACATGAATGCATGCAGTTTTTGAGCAAAGTACAATGTAACCCTGAAAGTACAAATTCACCACACAAAATATATGTGTGCATGTGGGTCTTTGTCTGTCTGTGTGTATGTGTGGGTTTGGGGTTGTGAGTGTGAGAAAGTATATGTGTGTGTGTAGTTAGTGCAGAGTGTTTAAGTCTGTGAGGGGGGGCATGTGTGAGTGTGGGAGTGTGTGTGTCTGTAAGGGTGTGTGTGGGTGTCTGTGTGCACGACTGTGTGTATGTGTGTCCGTGTGTATGTGTGTATAGGAGTGGCTGTGTGTGTGTAAGTATGTGTGTGCGTGTAGGAGTATCTGTGTGTGTGTATAGTGGAATAGTGGTCACCTGGAATGTGACATGAACCCAAGGTCCCGGTCGAGGCCCTCCCTATGGGTACCAAACTTAGCTATCAGCCTCTGCTCGGCCACTTTTCTCTGCTGAAGAAGGGCTTATGCCCGAAACGTCGATTCTCCTGTTCCCTGGATGCTGCCTGACCTGCTGCGCTGTTCCAGCAACACATTTTCAGCTCTGATCGCCAGCATCTGCAGACCTCACTTTCTCCACTTTTCTCTGCTGCCTGTCCCGAAGTCCACCTTGGAGGATGGTCACCCGAAGGTCCGAGGCTGAATGTCCTGGACCGCTGAAGTGTTCCTCAACTGGGAGGGAACACTCCTGTCTGTTGATTGTTGTGAGGTGCCCATTCATCCGTTGTCGTAGCCTTTGCTCGGTTTCCCCAATGTACCATGCCTCCGGGCATCCTTGCCTGCAACATATAAGATAAACAACGTTGGCTGAGTCACATGAGTACCTGCCATATACAAGGTGGGAGGTGTCCACATGTGTAATGGTGGTATCTGTGTCCACACTCTGACACGTCTTGCAGCGCCTACCGTCACAGGGTTGTATGCAGTTGTCCTGAGAGCTGGGCAGCTTGCTACGAACAACGATCTGTTTGAGGTTTGGCAGTCGTTTAAAGGCAAGTAGTGGAGGTGTGGGGAAGGTCTTGGTGAGGTGCTCATCCTCATTGATAATGTGTTGCAGGTCACGAAGAACATGGCGCAATTTTTCAGCCCTTGGGAAATACTGAACAACGAAGGGTATCCTATCGGTTGCAACACGTGTCTGTCTCCTGAGGAGGTCATTACGGTTCCTTGCTGTGGCACGTCGGAACTGGCGGTTGATGAGTTGTGCATTGTACCCCGTTCTTGTGAGGGTATCCCTGAGTACTTCCAGGCAAGGAACTGTAATGACCTCCTCCTAATTAGATTAGATTACTTACAGTGTGGAAACAGGCCCTTCAGCCCAACAAATCTACACTGACCCTCCGAAGAGCAATCCACCCAGACCCATTCCCCTACACTTAACACTATGGGCAATTTAGCATGGCCAATTCACCTAACCTGCACATCTTTGGACTGTGGGAGGAAACCGGAGCACCCGGAGGAAACCCACGCAGACACGGGGAGAATGTGCAAACTCCACACAGAGTTGCCCGAGGCGGGAATTGAACCCAGGTCCCTGGCTCTGTGAGGCAGCAGTGCTAACCACTGAACCACCGTGCCACCTGTAAACTTAATCTGATTAAGAAGTAGAACTTCAAAAGCTAGTGTTTCCAAATCAACCTGTTGGAGTGTAACTTAGTGTTGTGTGATTTTTAACTTTGCTTAATTGGAACAGCATTCCTATATCTGCATCATGCATAATTAGGTTAGTACTTCTCAGCTTATTTCCACATATCTCCCCATGTGATAGTAATAACTCTTTCAAGTCATTTCAATTTTCCTTTGGAAAGTAACTCCATAATTTATGACAATTTTTGACAACGTCTTCATTGTCCAAATTAATTTGAGGAATGTCCAATTCAGAATCTTCTAAATTTGGTTCTTCACTCTATGTTGTAACCAATAATACAGTCTCTTTTGGCTTTCATTCCCTGTCAAATTACTTTTTGAGTATATTCACAAGACAGACTCTGTGAGGTTTCCATCTATCTGCGTCCTTATCAAATAGTTCACCTCACTTAACTTCCTTTCAACTTGAGAAGGTCCACTGAACCTTCCTTTTAAAGGTTGACCTATTACTGGAAGTAATACTAACATCTTATCTCCGATAGCAAAATGGTAAGTTTTTGATGTCTTGTCTGTTTCCTGTTTTGATGTATGCTGTGATCCTTTTAAATGCTGTCTAGCCAACTCCCCCGCTCTATTTAATCGTTCCCTAAAATTTGACACATTGTCCAAATATGTGGTCTCAGACATTTGACATACCAATTTCTCCTTAATCAATCTTAGCGGTCCTCTCACTTCATGGCCAAAATCCGATTCATATGGACTGAAATTGGTTGATTCATTTGGTGCACCTCTGATCGCAAAGAGTACAAACGGAGTTCTGATATGTAATGATGCTGCTTCTTTAATAAGGTTATGTTGTCCTTAGTTATTTTTTAGGAGGTTGTAAAAACACAGATTCTTAAAAGTCTGGGCCAAATTGATTATAGCTAACAGATACTGCCTCTGGAAACAGGCTTTCAAGTTAAAAGAAAATACTTGTACAATCAAAGGACACAGGGGTCAGTGTTGGGGCCACTGTTGTTTGTAATATACATAAATGATCTGGAAGAGGGCACTGAAGAGGATCAGTAAGTTTGCAAATGACATGAAGATTGGTGGAGTAGCAGAAAACATAAAGGACTGTCAGAGAATACAGGGGGATATAGATAGACTGGAGAGTTGGGCAGAAAAGTGGCAGATGGATTTCAATCGAGAAAAATGTGAGGTGATGCATTTAGGTAAGACTAATTCTAGAGCGAATTGTACAATGAACGGAAGTGCCTTGGGAAAGGTTGATGAGCAGAGACATCTGGGAGTGCAGGTCCATTGTACCTTGAAGGTTGCTGCACAGGTGGATAGAGTGGTCAAGAGGTCATATAGTATGCTTGCCTTCATTGGACGGGGTATTGAGTATAAGAGCTGGCAAGTCATGTTAAAATTGTACAAGACATTGGTTCGGCCACATTTAGAATACTATGTACAGTTCTGGTCGCCACATTACCAAAAGGATGTGGATGCTTTGGAGAGGGTGCAGAGAAGGTTTATGAGGATGTTGCCTGGTATGGAAGGTGCTAGCTATGAAGAGAGGTTGAGTAGGTTAGGTTTATTTTCATTTAGAAAAAAGGAGATTGAGGGGGGACCTGATTGAGGTTTACAAAATCATGAAGGGTATAGACAGGGTGGATAGAGACAAGCTTTTTCCCAGGGTGAAGGATTCCATAATGAGAGGTCACGCTTTCAAGGTGAGAGGTGGAAAGTTGAAGGGGGATACACGTGGTAAATACTTCACACAGAGAGTGGTGGGCGTTTGGAACACATTGCCAGCAAAGGTTGTAGAGGCAGGCACGGTAGATTCATTTAAAATGCATCTGGACAAAGGGGAGCAGAGGGATACAAATGCTTAGGAATTGGGCGACAGGTTTAGACAGTACATTTGGATCAGCTCAGGCTTGAAGGGCCGAAGGGCCTGTTCCTGGGCTGTAAATTTTCTTTCTTCTTGTTCTTTGACAGTGACCAGTTCTCCCAGCTCAGCTTTTCTTTGGTTCGCTGTGGTCAGGCAAGACACTGAAAGAGTCAGACAGTTGTAAAAGCTGCTGGAACCAAAGAAGCAGGTCCAGGTTAATCCTCCCCTCTCTTTGACATCTCTCCTGTAAGACCCTGTGTTTGATTTTACCTTTTGTGCCATGGGGTGTTTATGGGGATTGTTGCAAGTATTTGGAACAGCACCATTAAGTTGGAATAATCTGTTGAGGTTTCGGATAGGTTAAGTGATTTGGTATTCTGTTCTCTTTTGTTTGTTTCATTCTGTAATCCTGAAAATAAATTCTGCTTTGTTTAAAACTAAGTGGTTTGACCAACTGTATCCCTCCTGGAATATCTGTGTTACACCTGCTTGAACCAACCAGCAAAGTTAGGGTCTGGGTTACTTTCTTGAAATATCTTGAGGGGGTCTGGCCTAGTCTTATCTCAAACATCTGGATAGTCTTGACTATAAGCCCTCAACATGGTCTTTAATATCTGATACTACCTTTCTAATGCTCCCTACGACTCTGGATGGTACGCAGTAGATTTGAATTGTTTTATTCCTAAGTTGTCCATAACTTCCTTGAATAATTTTGATGTAAAATTTGATTGTATCTCTGTGGGTAGTCTGTATCTAGTGAATAATTTGAGTAATTGCTCTACAATCCTTTTAGCTGTGATATTGCATAATGGAACAGTCTCTGGAAATCTAAAGGACACATCCATTTTTGTGAACAAATACTGATTCCCACTTTTTGTTTTAGGCAGGGGTCCTATGCAATCAATTAAGACTCTTGTAAAAGGTTCCTCAAATACAGGAATAGGTATTAAAGGTGTAGGTTTTATTACTGCCTATGGTCTTCCATTACCTGATAAGTATGGCATGTCTGGCAAAATTTGACGACACCATTGTGCAGTTCAAGCCAGTAAAAATGTTTTGTATTTTCGCTTGAGTTTTTCTCACTACTAAATTACTCCTTAGTGGTAGCTCAAGCACTACTCACAATACCTCCTTTCTACAACCCACTAGCTATACGACTTGATGAACTTCTGCCCATTTCTCATCTGCCTGAATATGTGATGGTCTCCATTTACTCATTAAGACATCATTTTAAAAATAATATCATTCAGGGATACATTCAGATTATTTTTCTGTACATGCCTTTTGATACAATTGCTTTAAATTTTCATCTTTTTGCTGTAACTCAGTTAATTTATCTGAGCTAAAGGTGTCTGCCTTGTCATCCTTCTGTTCCTGGTCTGAGTCAACCATCTGATCAAACAGTGTATATGCTAATTCCACTTCAACTTTCTTATCCGTACCCTTTGATCTCTCCTGTTTCAACTGGTGACCTTGCAACCTCATTACTACACAGTTCGGAAAAATCCCAGAATGTGTGTCCTGAAACAGTTCAGTTGCCTGATTTTCCACTGGCCTTTCAACCACACGAGGCAGGACTCCTACATGTGAATCAGCTATGTCATGAGCAAGGACAAATTGTATTCTTGGAGTTGAGAGTTTGTCCAGTACTCCTACCATTAATTCTGCACTCTTCACTGGAGACTCTAACCTCACTTTACATAGTTGAGTGCTTCTTGTCTAACTGTGAATTCCCATTACTAGTACCTTTTCTGGCAATAATCCTTCAGAGGTATATATCTCCTCATCTTTCAACATCATAGATTGAGAGGATCCTGTATCTTTTAATATTATACCCTCTTTACCTGCTGCTCTTGGCCAATGTGAGTAAACTTTACCTTCTCAGGTATATGCTTTAAGAAGATCTGGCACTTCCTCCTTAACCACCTTCTGACCAGGTTGTACATTCTGGTGCAGCTTTCTAGCCTCCACTGTACTTTCTGTTACCATTCCAACAAAATTCATTGGCTTATCCTGTTTTCCAACATCTGGTTCCCAATGCTTTTCCTAACCCACCAACACTGATTTCATGTGGCCTACTTTATTGCAGTGAAAACACCAAGAATTTTAACTTCTCTGTCCCCTTCAAGGGTTTCCTTTTCACCCTGTGGTAACTTATCCTTATGGTCTTCACTGAGATCTACCCATGATCTGATTGTATCTCTGTGGGTAATCCTTCCACGCAAGGATTTCTCTTTACCCCAAATTCTATCCCTCACAGACTGAAATTGATATTGGAAGCCAAACTTTGATTTATGGACCAACTCATAACCATCAGTCATTTCAGCTGCTAATCTTGCTGTTTTAACTCTCTGTTCTTCCACGAAGTTCTCATTACTTCAGGAAGCAAATTTTTGAACTCCAGTAAAGGGATGACTGGAAAATGGGAAGCCTTCAGAATGAGATATCAAGAGTGCAGAGAAAGTATATTCCTGTTAGGGTGAAAGGAAAGGCTGATAGTTATAGAGAATGCTGAAAGAAATTGCTGTTTTGGTTAAGAAAAATAAGGAAGCATATGTCAGGTATAGACAGGATAGAACAAGTGAATCCTTAGAAGAGTATTAAGGCAGTAGGAGTATACTTGAGAGAGAAATCAGGACGGCGAAAAGGAGACATGAGATAGCTTTGGCAAATAGAGTTAAGGAGAATCCAAAGGGTTTTTACACATACATTAAGGACAAAAGGGTAACTAGGGAGATAATAGGGCCCCTCAAAAATCAACAAAGCAACCTTCATGTGGAGCCGCAGGAGATGACGAAGATACTAAACGAGTATTTTGTATCAGTGGATGTAGGTTTGCTCACTGAGCTGGAAGGTTCATTTTCAGATGTTTTGTCACCATACTAGGAAATATCTTCAGTGAGCCTTTAGATGAAGCACTGGTGGTGTAGCCCGCTTTCTACTTATGTGTTTGGGTTTCCTTGGGTTGGTGATGTCATTTCCTGTGGTGACATCATTTCCTATGGTGATGTCATGTCCTGTTCTTTTTCTCAGGGGGTGGTAAATGAAATCCAAGTCAATGTGTTTGTTGATAGAGTTCCGTTTGGAATGCCACGCTTCTAGGAATTCTCGTGCGTGTCTCTGTTTGGCTTGTCTGAAGATGGATGTGTTGTCCCAGTCGAAGTGGTGTTCTTCCTCATCCATATGTAAAGATGCTAGTGAGAGTGGGTCACGTCTTTTTGTGGCTAGTTGACGTTCATGTATCCTGGTGGCTAGTTTTCTGCCTGTTTGTCCAATGTAATATTTGTTACTGTGCTTGCAAGGTATTTTGTAAATGATACAATTTAACAAACACTACATTGGACAAACAGGCAGAAAACTAGCCACCAGGATACATGAACATCAACTAGCCACAAAGAGACATGACCCATTCTCACTAGTATCCTTACATGCGGATGAGGAAGGACACCACTTCAACTGGGACAACACATCTATCTGAGGACAAGCCAAACAGAGACACTCACGAGAATTCCTCGAAGCATGGCATTCAAACTGGGACTCTATCAACAAACACATTGACTTGGAATCCATTTACCACCTGCTGAGAAAAAGAACATGAAATGACATCAGCATAGGAAATGATGTCACCACAAGAAATGACGTCACCATCCCAAGGAAACCCAAACACATAAATAGAAAGCGAGCTTTACCACCAGTGCTTCATTCCAAGGCTCGTTGAAGATGTTACCTAGTATGATGATGAAACATTTGGATACAAAACTGGCTCAAAGGTAGAAGACAGAGGGTAGTGGTGGAGGGTTGCTTTTCAGATTGGAGGCTTGTGACCAGTGGAGCGCCACAAGGATCGGTGCTGGATCCACTACTTTTTGCTATTTATATAAATGATTTGGATGTGAACTTAAGAAGTGTAGTTAGCAAGCTTGCAGATGACACCAAAACTGGAGATGTAGTGGACAGCGAAGATTAGAGCTGAAAAATGTGTTGCTGGAAAAGTGCAGCAGGTCAGGCAGCATCCAAGGAGCAGGAGAATCGACGTTTCGGGCATAAGCCCTTCTTCAGCGAAGAAGATTACCTCGGATTACAACAGGATCTTGATCAGATGGGCCAATCGGCTGAGAAGTGGCAGATTGAGGTTAATTTAGATAAATGCAATGTACTGCATTTTGGGAAAGCAAATCTTAGCAGGACTTATACACTTAATGGTAAGGTCCTAGAGAGTGCTGCTGAACAAAGAGACTTTGGAGTGCAGGTTCATATCTCCTTGAAAGTAGAGTCGCAGATAGATAGGATAGTGAAGAAGGCATTTGGTATGCGTTCCTTGATTGTTCAGAGTATCGAGTACAGGAGTTGGGAGGTCACGTTGCAGCTGTACAGGGCATTGGTTGGGCCACTTTTGGAATGTTGCATACAATTCTGGTCTCCTTCCTATTGGAAAGATGTTGTGAAACTTGAAAGGGTTCAGAAAAGATTTACAAGGATGTTGCCAGGGTTGGAGGATTTGAGCTATAGGGAGAGGTTGAATAGGCTGGGGCTATTTCCCCTGGAGCATCAGAGGCTGAGGGGTGACCTTATAGAGGTTTATAAAATCATGAGGGGCACGGATAGGGTAAATAGACAAAGTCTTTTCTCTGGAGTGGGGGAGTCCAGAACTAGAAGGCATAGGTTTAGGGTGAGAAGGGAAAGATATAAAAGGGACTTAAGGGGCAAATTTTTCACGCAGAGGGTGGTGCATTTGTGGAATGGGCTGCCAGAGGAAGGGGTGGAGGCTGGTACAATTACAACATTTAAAAGACATCTGGATGGGTATATGAATAGGAAGGGTTTGGAGGAATATGGGCTGGGTGCTGGCAGATGGGACTAGATTGGGTTGGGATATCTGGTCGGCATGGACGGGTTGGACCAAAGGGTCTGTTTCCATGCTGTACATCTCTATGCCAGTATGACTCTGAGAGCACTTTTAAGGCACTTATGCACCTATCAAAATTACTTTGTTTGATCCTTTCAAACTCAATGTAGGTTTGACCAGGGTCCTTCCTTGGATTCCTGAAACATTGTCTGTAGGCTTCTGGCACAAGCTCATATGAATTTAAAATGGCTTTTGTCACCTCTCCATATGCCCTAGATAGTGATGCAAATACCTCACTAGTTCCACTTACAAGTTACGTTCAAATCAACAAAACCCACGTGGTCACTAGCCACTGCATTTGTTTAGAACATAGAACATAGAAAAGTACAGCACAGAACAGGCCCGTTGGCCCATGATGTTGTGCCGAGACTTAATCCTAATGTAAAATATAGTAACTTAACCTACGCACCCCTCAACTCACTGCTATCCATGTGCATGTCCTACAGTCGCTTAAATGTCCCCAATGACTCTGCTTTCACCAGCACAGCTGGCAATGCATTCTATGCATTCACAACTCTCTGCGTAAAGCTACCTTTTCAAATGAGATTGAAAATGCTGTCACCTCCTTCTCATCAAATTTAAGATATGCTTGAATATATTTAAACAGTTTCTCACCAGGTATTTGGCTACCATGGTTTTGCTCATCCTCACTCTCTTCCTCACTCAGTTTACCTTCAGCCCTCATCTCCATCCTTTTAAGCTGATTTTCCTGTCTAAGTGCCAATTTCTGAAGTTCAAACTCCTCCTTCTTCCTTTCCTCTTTTTTTCTCGTTCTTTTTGCTTTGTTAAAGCGATTTCTTCTTTTTCTCTCTCTTCTGCTTTTAATTGTAATTCAAACTGTTTCATTTCTGTTGCCCTTTCATTTTTTGCCTCTAACTCAAGCTGCTTCATTTTCAATTGAATTTTAGCCATCTTGAAAGCTTCTGATGATGTTTCCAGCAAATTTAAATGCTGAGCTATTGCTGTAATTATACCCCCTTTCCTCATGGAAGGAGGCAGCTCCAACTCCAGCTCCAGCTGGTCAGCTAATTCCAGCAGCTTGGCCTTAACCACCTTTTACAAAACTCCCAAAGTCACTTCAGCCACTCCCAGAGAATTGGTGACTGAAAGAGCCATTGCTATCCCAAGCACTGTTTACAACAACTGAATTCAACACCCAGAAGACAATAACACTTACCACTCGCTGCCTTAGAGTCCAACAACCCTAATCCCAAACCAGAACTATAGAACAAATACCGCAAAGAGCCCCTAAACTGTTATGGATGAGTCCAGAATCCCTGAAAACATTTCAAATAACGGGCCCAGTAGTTTTAAGCAAGCGTAGTCTGGATATTCCAGGAGAGAATATGGACACTAGTCTTGAACAAAAGAGTATTTATTTACAACATTACTGAATGAAATACTAACAAAAGAGAACAGAATACAAAATAACTTAACCTATACAAAAACCCAACAGACTATCCCAAATTAATGACGCTGTTCCAAATTCCTGCAACAATCACCATAAAAACCACTTGGCAAAAAAGTTAATTTCAAACACAGAGTCTTACAGGAGAGAGACAGATAACAGAGAGACTTAACATGGAACGCCTTCTTTCATGTAGCTATTTCTTGGACCAGCAGCCTCAAAGTGAACGGCCTTTTTTTAGTGAACAGCCAGACTGCTAAAACCCAAACCAAACCAAACCAGAGATAAGCTGAGCTGGGAGAACTGGCCGCTCCCTTTTCACAGAACATTAAAGCGCAGTACAGACCTTTCGGCCCGCGATGTTGCGCAATCTTTGAAACCAACCTGAAGCCCATCTAACCTACACTATTCCATTTTCAGCCATATGTTTATCCAATGACCATTTAAATGTCCTTAAAGTTGGCGATGCTACTATTTTTGCAGGCACTGAGTTCCATGCCTATATTACTCTCTGAGTAAAGAACTTACCTCTGACATCTGTCCTATATCTATCACCCCTCAATTTAAAGCTATGTTGCCTTGTGCTAGTCATCATCATCTGAGGAAAAAGGCCCTCACTGTCCACCCTATCTAATCCTCTGATCATCTTAAATGTCTCAATTAAGTCGCCTCTCAACTTTCTTCTCTCTAATGAAAACAGCCTCAAATCCCTCAGCCTTTCCTCACAAGACCTTCTCTCCATACCAGGCAACATTCTAGTAAATCACCTCTGAACCCTTTCCAAAGCTTCCACAGCCTTCCTTTAATGCGGTGACCTGAACTGTATGCAATACTCCAATTGCTGCTGCACCAGAGTTTTGTACAGTTGCAACATGACCTCATGGCTCCGAAACTCAATCCCTCTATCAATAAAAGCTGACACAAGATATGCCTTCTTAATACCCTATCAAGTGGTTGGCAATTTTCAGGGATCTATGTACATGGACACCGAGAGCTCTCTGCTCATCTACATAACCAAAACTTAGCCCAGTACTCTGTATTCCTGATGCTCTTTCCAATGTGAATCACTTCATACTTTTCCACATTAAACTCCATTTTCCACTTCTCAGCCCAGCTCTGCTGCTTAGCTATGTCCCTCTGTAACCTGCAACATCCTTCTGCACTATCCACAACTCCACCAAACTTAGTGTCATCTGCAAACTTACTAACCCACCTTTCTACACATTCATCCAGGTCATTTATAAAAATGACAAACAACAGAGGCCTCAAAACAGATCCTTGCGGTACACCACTAATATCTGAACTCCAGGATGAACACTTCCATTCAAACACCACACTCTGTCTTCTTTCAGTGAGCCAATTTCTGATCCAAACCACCAAAGCATCCTCAATCCCATCCTAAGTATTTTGTGCAATAGACTACAGTGGGGAACATTATCAAACACCTTGCTGAAATCCATATATACCAAATTAACCACTTTACCTTCATCCACCTGTTTGGTCACCTTCTCAAAGAACTCAATAAGGTTTGTGAGGCACAACCTACCCTTCACAAAACTGTGCTGACTATCCTAATCAATCTATTTCTTTCAAGATAATTAGAAATCCTATCTCTTAAAATCCTTTCCAACACTTTACCCACAACTGAAGTAAGGCTCACTGGTCTAAAATTACCAGGGTTGTCTCTACTCCCCTTCTTGAACAAGGGGACATACTTGCTATCCTCCAGTCTTCTGGCATTATTCCTGGAGACAATGACAACATAAAAATCAAAGCCAAAGTCTCTGCAATCTCCTCCCTGGCTTCACAGAGAATTCTAGGATAAATCCTATCTTGCCCAGGAGACCTATCTATTTTCACACTTTCCAGAATTACTAACATATCCTCCTTATGAACTTCAATCCCATAAAGTCTAGTAGCCTGTATCTCAGTATTCTACTCGACAACATTGTCTTTTTCCAGTGTAAATACTGATGAAAAATATTCATTTAGTGCCTCTCCTATCTCCCCGAACTCCCTGAACTCCACACAAAATTTACCACTACTGTCCTTGACTGGCCCTAATCTTACTCTTGTCATTTTTTTATTCCTGACATGCCAATAGAAAGCTTTCGCGTTTTCCTTGATCCTACCTGCCAACAACTTCTCATGTCTTCTCCTAGCTCTTCTTAGCTCTCTCCTTAGGTTTTTTCTGGCTAATGTCTAACTCTCAAGTGCTCTAACTGAGCTTTCACGTCTCATCCTAACATAAGCCTCCTTCTTCCACTTGACGAGAGATTCAACTTCTTTGGTAAACCACGGCTCCCTCGCTCGACCACTTCCTCCCTGCCTGACAGATACATGTATATTGAGGACCCACAGTGGCTGTCCTTGAATAAGCTCCACATTTCAACTGTGCCCATCCCCTACAGTTTTCTTCCCCATCCTATGCTTCCTAAATCTTGTCCAATCGCATCATAATTGCTTTCCCACAGCTATAACTCTTGCCCTGTTGTAAATACCTATCCCTTTCCATCACTAAAGTAAACATAACCGAATTGTGGTCACTATCACCAAAGTGCTCACCTATCTCCAAATCTAATACCTGGCCTGGTTCATTACCCACTTGTTGGTCTGTCTAATATTGTGTCAAGAAACCGTCCTGCACACATTGGACAAAAAATGACCCATTTAACGTACTCGAACTACAGCATTTCCAGACAATATTTGGAAAGTTAAAGATCCCATAACAACTATCCTGTTACTCTCGTTCCTACCTGGAATCATCTTTGCTATCCTTTCCTCTGCATCTCTGGAACTATTCGGAGGCCTATAGAAAACTCCCAACATGGTGACCTCTCCTTTCCTGTTTCTAACCTCAGTCCATACTACCTCAGTAGACAAGTCCTCAAATGTCCTTTCTGCCACCATAATACTGTCCTTGACTAACAATGCCACACTTACATCTCTTTTACAACCTTCCCTGTTCATTGTAGAAGTGTTCTTTTTTTAAAAGACTTGAATGTATTCTCAAATAGATCAACCCAGGTAGTTTGGAATTTGTGTCTTTATGACCTCTTGAAAAAAGAACCAAGCACAACCTAACTTTGTTAAAGGAACACGATCGGCACATCGTGCCTGTTTGAATTCCAAATGGCCTTCAGCTAGTAGCTGCTTTTGCATGGTCACATCATTAATCCCATATACCAAATGCTCTCTCAGCATCTCATTAAGGGTTAAACCAAATTCACATGCCTCTGTCATGTGTCCTAACCTAATCAAAAATCCTGACATGGATTCTCCTGGTTCTCAAATTGCCGAGTAAAAATAATAGCATCTCAGAATTGAGGAGGCATGAGGTATTAATATTCCTTAACTAAATCCATCAACTCTTGAAAGGTTTTCGGATCTGGTGCCTCAGCAAAAGTTAGGCTTGCGATAACCAAAAAAAGCTGCAGGTTCACGAGATGCCAAGAGAATTACTCACTGCTCTTCATCTGCGCAATTTCATTTCCACATTCTTTCCACATACTGGCCCAGTCTTCAAAAGTAAGGTCCAATGAGTCAAGCATCCCAAATAACAGCATGATACCAGAAATACTTACCCCATTAGTCCATTAAACTTCTAGAATGGACATAGTAATCATGTAACTACTGTTATGAAAACCCGTCTGGTTCATTAATGTTCTTTTGGAAGGGAAATTTGCCAACCTTACCTTATAAAGAACAAAGTACAAAGAAAATTACAGAATAGGAACAGGCCATTTGGCCCTCCAAGCCTGTACCAATCCAGATCCTCTATTTAAACCAGTTGCCTATTTTCTAAGGATCTGTATCCCTCTGTCCAGATACATCTTAAATGACACTATCATGCCTGCTTCTACCATCACTGCTGGCAATGTGTTCCAGATACCCACAACCCTTTGCGTAAAGAACTTACCACGTATATCTCCCTTAAACCTATCTCCTCTCACCTTCAACTCGCAATCCCTAGCAATTGAGTCTTCCACTCTAGGAAAAAGCATCTTGCTATTCACCCTGTATACACCTCTCATGATTTTGTCGACCTCAATCAGGTCCCTCCTCAACCTCCATCTTGCTAATGAAAATAATTCTAATCTACTCAACATCTCTTCATAACTAACACCCTCCATACCAGGCAACATCCTGGTGAACCTCCTCTGTATTCTCTCCAAAGCATCCACATCCTTCTGGTAATGTGTGACCAGAACTGTATGCAGTATTCCAAGTGTGGCTGAATCAAAGTCCAATACAACTGCAACATGACCTGTCAACTCTTGTACTCAGTACCCTGTCTGGTGAAGGAAAACATACCGTATGCCTCCTTAACCACTCTATCGACCTGCGTTGCCACCTTCAGGGTACAATGGACCTGAGCTCCCAGATCTCTCTGTATATCAATTTTTTCCAGGGCTTTTCTTTTTATCATACAGTTCACTCTTGAATTAGATTTTCCAAAATGGATCCCCTCACATTTGCCTAGATTGAACTACATTTGCCATTTCTCCACCCAATTCTCCAATCTATCTATATTCTGCTGTATTCTCTGACAGTCCCATTCACTATTTGCTACTCTGCCAATCTTAGTGTCATCTTTGAACTTACTAATCAGACCTCCTATACTTTCCACCAGATCATTTATATATGTCACAAACAATAGTGGTCCCAGCATGGATCCCTGTGGAACACCACTGGTCACAGTTCTCCATTTTGAGGAACTCCCTTCCACTACTACTCTTTACCTCCTATTGCCCAACCAGTTCTCTATCTATCTAGCTAGTACAACGTGGATCCCATGTGACTTCACTTTCTCCATTTGCCTACATTGGGGAACTTTATCAAACACCTTACTGAAGTCCATGCATTTAACATCTACAGCTCTTTCTTCATCAATTAAGTTTTCACTTCCTCAAAGAATTCTACTAAGTAGGTAAGACATGATGTTTCCTGCACAAAACCATGCTGCCTATCATTGATAAGCCCACTTTCTTCCAAATGAGAATAGATCCTATCCCTCAGTATCTTCTCCAGCAGCTTTCCTACCACTGACATCAGGCTCACCTGTCTACAATTACCTGGATCATCCCTGCTACCCTTCTTAAACAAGGGGACAACATTAGCAGTTCTCCAGTCCTCCGGGACTTTACCCGTGTTCAAGGATGCTGAAAAGATATCTGTTAAGGCCCCAGGTATTTTCTCTCTCGCTTCCCTCAGTAACCTGGCATAGATCCCATCAGGACCTGGGGACTTGTCTACCTTAATGCCTTTTAGAATACCCAAAACATCCTCCCTTCTTATGCTGATTTGACCTAGAGTTATCAAACATCTATCTCTAACCACAACATCCGTCCCTGTCCTCGGTGAATTCTGATGCAAAGTACTCATTAAGAATCTCACCTGTTTTCTCTGACTCCATGCATAACTTTCCTCCTTTGTCCTTGAGAGGGCCAATCCTTTCTCTAGTTACCCTTTTACTCCTTATATACAAATAAAAGGCTCTGGGATTTTCCTTAAATCTATTTGCTAAAGGTATTTCATGACCCCTTTTGGCCCTCTTAATTCCTCGTTTCAGATTGGTCCTATGTTCCCAATATTCTTCCAAAGCTTCGTCTGTTTTCAGTCGCCTAGACCTTATGTATGCTTCCGTTTTCTTCTAAGCTAGTCTCACAATTTCATCAGTCATCCATGGTTCCCTACGCTTGTCATTTCTATCCCTTATTTTCTCTGTCCTGCACTCAAATCAACCTCTCTTTAAGAGCCTCCCACATATCAAATATGGATTTATCCTCAAACAGCTACTCCCAATCCACATTCCCCAGCTCCTGACAAATTTTAGTATATTGGCCTTCCCCCAATTTAGCACTCTTCCTTTAGGACCACTCTCACCTTTGTCCATGAGTATTCTAAAACTTAAGGAATTGAGATCCCCTACTGAAACTTCAACCACCTGGTTGGGCTCATTCCCCAACACCCGGCCCCTTCCCAAGTTGGACTATTTACATACTGCTCTATGAAACCTTCCTTGACGCTCCTTACAAATTCTGCTCCATCTAAACCTCTAATACTAAGTGATTCCCAGTCAATGTTGGAAAATTTAAAATCTCCCAATACCACCACCCTGTTGCTCCTACATCTTTCCATAATCTGGTTACATATTTGTACCTCTATCTCATGCTCGTTATTGGGAGGTCTGTAGTACAGCCCAACACTGTTACTGTACCCTTCCTATTTCTGAGTTCTGCCCATATTGCCTCACTGCTCAAGTCCTCCATAGTGCCCTCTTTCAGCACAGCTGTGATATCCTCTCTGACCAGTAATGCAACTGCTCCACCTCTTTTACCTCCCTCTCTATCCCGCCTGAAGACCTATCCTGGGATATTTAGTTGACAATCATGCCCTTCCCTCAAACAAGTCTCATACTCCCAGGTATTAATCCCAGCCCTAAGTTCATTTGCCTTATCTACTACACGTCTAACATTAAAACAAATGCACGTCAGAGCACCTATCTCTTTGCGTTCATCATCTGCTTCCTGCCTACTCTTCCCCTTACTAGTACTACATGTGACTCATGTAAATGTGGTTCACCTTTAAGTCTGGAAAATTAGGAGTCACAATCAATGCTGTCATAGTCAGTGATGCCCACATCCCATAAACAAATAAAGAAAAAAATGTGTATGGATAGCAATAGAATACAATTCTGTTAATGACTAAGTGTCATGGGCATTCAGGTTGCTACCAAACACGTTTACATGTAGCTCTTTCAGAACAAAAGGGGTCTTGTAAACATGGTGTTGAGGAGTCTGCTCTTTGGAAAGCACAATAGCTTTAGTTTTTTTTTCAAATTAGATAAAAGAGGCATGATTGTATGGAGTCAGTCTCATTCAGACTCAGGGCTTTAGTTGTTGAAGTTGAGGTTTTGGAGTTAGAGCTGCTAGAAAGAACTCTCTCTCTGCTGCTAGCTTCATCCTTTCAGTTTCAGATTATGATTTCCCTGGTGAGGGAAATTTGTTTGGCTCAATTTGCCTTTGCCACAGGTATGTTTATAGATGTTGTTATATTGGTTCAGTTGTTGAGTAGTAATTAACATATTATTTTGTTAAGTATTTCAGTAGAGCTAAAGTCATGCTGATTTTTCTTTTTCAATTGTACTTTAGCTGTGGTGTGAGAATAAAGTGTGTTTTGCTTAAACCTAGTAGTTTGACCAATTCAATCACATCTGGAATGCAACACCTTACACTTGCCTTTAAATAAAATAAATGTTAGGGTCTAGGCTATCTCCTTGATATATTTTGAGGGAGTTTAGTCTGGTCCATTACAAGATGTTAGGTGTGGGGATCACCACTACTAATACTATCATGGAGTAATGTATCTGTGACAGGTAGATGGTGGTAATAGGGTTATGTTGTATTTTTCACTCTTTATAAAAATAAAATATTTGTAGATGCTGGGCATCTGAAAAGAAAAGAGTTGAATTGTAGTCCTGAAGAAGAGTCATAATTGACTCAAAATATTAATTCTGTTTCTCCCATCAAAGATGCACCAGATGAAATATTTCACTCCTTACTATTGAAATCAATAACCTCACATTTTCTCACAATACTCCATTAACGAAATGTTTGTCTGTTCACTTAATTTCTCTATATCTTTGTTGTTAAAATACCAAGCAATTAAGCAGGTGAGTTTGTTAATTGATTAATTAATCAACTGCTCAAATGTGTTATAACACAACTCTGAAAGGTGGGACTTGAACTCAGAACTGCTGGCTCAAAGGTAGGGATGCAACCATTGGGCTGGTACATGAAAGGGGCTGTAAAACTGAATAATTAATTATATTTAGCCACAAAACAGTGTCATGGCTTCTGTTTCACCAACTGGCTTGGATCTGAATTGAAATTTGTTTTCTCCTCAAGTTGCTTTTGGTCCCTTCATGCAAGACATTAATATATATTGCAAATAGTTGACATCCCAGAGCTGATCTCTATGGCCAGGATCTTCACAGCATCACACATTTCAGAACTTTGACACTTCAATAGTACTTCTGTCTGACCTTACAGTTTAGTGCAGAAACAAAGCCAGGCAACTCCTCACATTTGCCACAGGTCAGAGGGGTGAGCATGTTGCCATGAAGCACAGCGCTAACTTAATCCCACAGTTGCATCCTGTCCCAACTGGAGAAAACAAATTCCATGTCCTATAAGCAGACACCCATGTCCCTGTGTCTAAGGGGAGTAATCTTCCTGAGCTACAAATCTTCTCAAAACTCACGGGGAGTAATCTTCAGTCAAGTCAAAGGAGATAGTGTTCAGTCAAGAAGTCTCAACAAAGAAAGTCAAAGGCAACATCCATTATCAGTCCAGGAGCTTGGACACAGTCAGTTGGCAGCGTGGACCAGTCAGGGGAAGGATCCTCCTCTTGTTGGGGGTGAGAAGCTGAATGTCACGGACCAAACTTGCCATCTTGACTCTTTCTTTCTCCTCAAAGATTCCAACCTACTGCAAATCCTCTTACAAGGATGCCTTCCTTGAAGAAGCTCTCTTTCTCCCTCTACAAAGGTTTATCACCCTCACCTTGACCTCTTTCCACCTATCACATTTCCGACGCCCCTCCCCCAAGTCCCTCCTCCCTATCTTTTATCTTAGCCTGCTGGACCAACTTTCCTCATTCCTGAAGAAGGGCTAATGCCCAAAACGTCGATTCTCCTGTTCCCTAGATGCTGCCTGACCTGCTGCGCTTTTCCAGCAACACATTTCCATCTCTGATCTCCAGCATCTGCAGACCTCACTTTCTCCTCCATCTTGACTCTTTCTGCCCTATTGTGAATTGTTTTCTCCCGTAATGAAAGAAAATGAAAGAAGCTGTTCGTATTGGTGCAAGTGAGCGAATCATGATGAGCTGTCCTATCTCAATGAGTGGGAGGCACAGAGCCTTTGCAGGTTAGTAAAGAAGGCATTTGGTATGTTTCCTTTATTGGTCAGAGCATTGAGTATGAGAGTTGGGAGATCATGTTGCAACTGTACAGGTCATTGGTTAGGCCATTTTTGGAATATTGCGTGCAATTCTGGTCTCCTTCCTTTTGGAAGAATGTTATGAAACTTGAAAGGGTTCAGAAATGATTTACAAGGATGTTGCTAGGGTTGGAGGATTTGAGCTCCGGGGAGAGGCTGAATAGGCTGGGGCTGTTTTCCCTGGAGCATTGGAGGCTAGGGGTGACATTATAGTGGTTTACAAAATCATGAGGGGCATGGATAGGGTGAATACACAAGGTCTTTTCCCTGAGGTATGGGAGTCCAGAACTAGAGGGCATAGGTTGAAGGTGAGAGGGGGAAGATTTAAAAGGGACATGAAGGGCAACGTTTTCACGCAGAGGATGGTGCGTGTGTGGAATGAGCTGCCAGAGGAAGTGGTGGAGGCTGGTACAATTACAACATTTAAAAGGCATCTGGATGGGTATATGAATAGGAAGGGTTGAGAGGTCTAGAACTGGTAAATGGGACTAGATTATTTTAGGATTTCTTATCGGCCAGGACAAGTTGGACCGAAGGGTCTGTTTCCTTGCTGTATATCTCTGACTCTAATGGTTGTGAGGGTTAAGGCTGAGTGAGAGTGAGTGACGGTAGATGTTGCATATAGTGATGAAAGTGGTAAAGCATGAGCCTTGGTGAGAGATGAGTGTGGTATCAAAGGTAGCGTGAGTGTGAGGTAGCAACAAGAAGATTGTAGGACTTAACCTGTTGGAGTGGGGAAGGTCATTGACATTCCTGTGGCATTATTGCATGTTCCTCTGGATGGTTGTGACCTGAGGTGGCAACCTTGGAACAGCCGCTGACAGGGTCTGATATTTTGACTTTCTCTGGAAGTATGGTGGAAGAGGATAGTCCACTTCTGCATCACCCCATATATCAGGACTCTCAGTCTGTAGAGTGCCTTTTTCCTCTTATCTGCCATGTTCAGGGCAAATGTCACATATCAAGTACAATTGGATTGGCAGCTTTTGCCTGAGTGAACAACACTTTTTAAAGCTGACATCAGCGGTGCCGGAAATTCTGGGATATTCCAGCAAAGGCAAATATTTCCATCTACAGCAGGTGGGAGAATTGGGCTAATATCAGTCAAGAAGAGCGGCACAGGTGCATGGTAAGCAAACTTGAGACGATCAGATGAGAAATCTTGCTAGGCCTGATGGAGAGAACCCTTCATGAAATTCAACAAAAATGACACTGAGCCAAAACATGGGAAGTTACATCCTCTCCCTCTTTTAAAATCACAGTTATGCAATTAAAAATCTGCAGAAAATGGCCTAACTTTCTTTTAACACATAGAACTGATGATATGGCTGACAAAAGTATCTGAGTAATGACTCAACATATTCAACTTCCTTTCCTGTAGTCAAATTTTAAAGCTATTGTTTGATTGCTTTAAGGAAAGAAATCTGTTGTCCTTCCCAGGTCTTGCCTATATGTGACACTAGACCTACAACAATGTGGTTGACTCTAATCTGCCATCTGAAGTGGCCAAGCAAGTTCACTTCAAGGGCAACTGGGGATGGACAACAAATTCCAGCCTTAACAGTGACACCCACAGCACATGAAAGAATAAAGAAAAAAACTATGTCTTAGTTTTTTTTGTTTCAATGTAGTAGTATATTTAAAGGTTTCAGGGAGATACAGTTAGATCAGAGAAATTCTAAACCAAGGTAGGAAAGTTAATACTGTAGAAGTTATAAATTTGCAATGGGCTATGTTCAATTATCTATGTACTGGTACAGTGGATTTATCAATTTTCACCAACATTCTGTGGTCTCTGTTCTTAAAGATGCTGCTTGATCAGCATATATATCTAATGGGTAAAAATGAGGACCGCAGATGCTGGAAACCAGAGTTTAGATCAGAGTAGTGCTGGAAAAGCACAGCAGGTCAGGCAGTATCCGAGAAGCAGGAAAATTGATGTTTCGGGCAAAAGCCCTTCATCAGGAATATATATCTAGTGCATTACTATTTTTCATTGAGACTTGCAGAATTTTGCAGTTTTTACTCTTGTATGCTGCATTAAATCCACTTGGCAGTTTATAGTCTAAGCAATAGTTTTATATATTTTAGTGCCTGGTAAAGATCATATTAGCCTTGTGATATTCCAGCAAGTCCAAATAAACTTAGAAGGATTTTATGTTCTTCATTTAACTCACTACTGATTACATTGACATTAGGCAATTAAAGACATACTCTGGGTTATGGAGAAGTGAAGCCTTGTCTAGACATGGGTAACACTCATAAATGCACACTCTAAGTCACAGGGAGTGAATAGTAGAATCAGATAATACTTAAGAGAGTGATTAATCCTTGGAACAGGTTGTTTAGGGAGACCAAAAGATCAGTTGTTATTAATGGAGTTAATGAGTGATGTGGTTGTGTGTGAAGTGATTTCAATCCATGATTCTCTATTCTGTCAACATCTGTGGACTAGTTTGATCACTACAAGACTACTCCATTGCCACTCTGTTATATGAATAGCAGGATGGTAGAAGACCACTCTGATGGATCTTGGTTTTTTTCTCATTTTGTAATTGCTCTGTTCCTATAACAACAACTTGTGTAAAACAAATTCTCATTTCCTCTCTGGTTCTTTTGCTGATCTGTGTCCATTGATTATTGCACCTTCTTTCAACCTCCTTTCAACCTTTAGTGCCCTAAAGAGAATAAATTCAACTTCCCATGTCTCTTCACAATACCTCAAGTCTCTCGTTCATGATATCATTCTAACAAATCTCCTCTGCTCCCTTCCAAGGCCTTGACATGCTTTCTAATGTGTCTTGCCCAAAATTGAACACTCGTTGTGGATTTATAAGGTTTGACTGATCTGATTCTCTTAATATATTGTCTGTAATCGTCCCACTAAGGGTGAAATGAGGAAAAACTTTCAGGTTTATCTTTAAAATGACATATTACTGTTGCTCAACAGTGAATACTTCATAATTCACTTGGCCAGACAGCTTAATGCAGAAGTGATGTGATACCTGCAAGTTCTGGCACAGTCTCAATGCTGGATTGGTCAGTTTGTTGAAAAGATCATCCTGTTTGATGAGGAGTCTTGGAATGGTTCTCAGCAAGACCAGGGTTCATTACTGGACAGCATAGTGCAGGTTACATAGTAAACTTGAGCTGGCTACATTTTTGCCTCTAGTTCCAAATCTTTTCTTTGGCCATCAGTGTTTTGCTCATAGTTCACTAAAGGAACACTTGGCCACTGTTACCAATTTGTTTAAAGGTTTATTATTTAGCAAATTCCAAAGTTAGAATGTCTACAACACATTGGAAGAAGCTGAGCTTCAAATGTCTTCCAGATGTTTAGGTGCTACGTGATACTTTAACAATAACCTGGGAAGGCTTCTGTCTGAAGAACGTCTTGTGCTGTTCCGCTGGAGTATTAGTATCTATCACAGTCTGGGTAAAACTGTAATTAAATCATGAAATCAAGCCAAGGGATGCAATGTGCTTTCAATTAATTAAGAAAATATTTAAACTAGCTTCTAAAGATCACCACCTGATATAATATGTTTCCTTTGAGTAGTATTTTCTAGAACAGCTTGTCCTGGAATGCTGCCTTTCCTAATCAAAACTGCTTTAAAAATTCCTTAAGGAGCTATTTTTGAGAATATACTTCAACAGAATTAAATACTGTTGACAATTTAGCACTAGTGTGCTGCTGCTAAGGGGAGGAATCAGCCAGACCAGATTCAGTATTCACGAACTTAGTAATTGTAGAAAAAGGAGAGACAGACCCAAGGTTCTGTGGACTGAGTTGCGAGTGAGCAAATTAGCATTACACACTAGCCAGTAGCCTTCAGTACTGACCATCATTTTCACAATCAGTGAAAGAGCACCTGGGACAGTGTTCCAGATTTCTGTTATCCCTTTATGTGTAGAATTCTCTGACATCAGTCCTGAATGGTCAAATTATAATTTCAACTCTCCATGAAACTATTACTTATAGACTGATAAACTGATTGATATCCATACAAAAGAATAAGGGGACTTGATCTGAGTGTCCCCAGCAAAAGTAATACTTCTTTTCATGTAATACTTCTTTTCATGTACCATATCAACATCCTTGGGATTACCATTGATCCGAAACTGAACTAAACTAGTTATATGAATACAGAGGCTACAATACCAGGTAAGAAGCTATGAACCCTTCAGCACCTCCTGATTCTGAAAAGCCTGTCCCTCATCTAAAAGGAGTGTGATAGAATGTTCCCCACAAGGCTAACAACGCTCATGAAACTTGACGACATCCAGGACAAAGAGCCCACTTGATTAGCACCACATCCACAAACATTCATTTTATCCACAACCAAGTGTGTACCATCTATAAGATGTACTGCAGATTACTTTTATTTATTCATGGGATGTGAGTATTGCTGGCAGGACCAGATTAATTGCCCATTGAGTTGCTCTTGGGAAGGTGTTCGTGAGCTGCCCTCTTGAACTGATGCAGTCCATTTTGAGTAAATATACCTACTATGCTGTTAAGGATGAAGTTCCAGGTTTTTGACTCAGTGAAGCTGAAGGAACAGCCCTGCAAAGTCTTCCTTCCCAATAACTAGAGGTTAGCATGACAATTGGGAGAGCTGTCTCACAGACTAACCAAGCAACAGCCTGAAATTGTCATCTTCATGACGTTATACCTTATACATAATGTCCCAGTCACCATCATCACCATCTCTGGGTATATCCTGTCCCACCAGCAGGATAGACAGGTAGTAGCACAATCATATACAGTTGGGTTGGAGTTGCCGTAGGAATTCTCAACATGGCATCTGGAGCCAACAAAGTCTCGTGGCATCCAGTTAAGCAGGTACCTTCTTTGAAATTTGTGTCACATGTGGACAGGATTGTTAAAAAGGTGTTTACCACATTTGCCTTCATTGCTTGGTCCTTTGAGTATAGGAGTTGGGAAGTCATGTTGAGGTTGTACAGGACACTGGTGAGGCCTCTTCTGGAGTACTATATCCTAGTCACCCTGTTATAGGAAGGATATTATTAAGCTAGAGAGGGTTCAGAAGAGATTTACAAGGATGTTGTTGGGTATGAAGAAGGGCTTATGCCCGAAACATCGATTCTCCTGTTCCTTGGATGCTGCCTGACCTGCTGCTCTTTTCCAGCAACACATTTTCAGTTATGTTCAGCATGGACTGGTTAGTCCAAAGGGCCTGTTTCTGTGCTAACTATATGAGCAAGGAAGCCTCCTGCTGATCATCACACACTGCCTGCCCCTTGGTTAAAGAATCTGTCCTCCTGCCAATTGAATACTATTTGGATGATGCACTGGTGGTGACAAGGGCACAGAATATATCTGGGTGGGGGACCACGAGTGACTAGGCAGCACCACTATTCAACTGGTTGACTGGGTCTGAGGTATGTAATGAGGGAATCAAAAACAGAAAACTTGATCTGATCCACCCCAGTCTCCCAGCTACAGATGCATCTGTCCATGACAGTATTGATAAGAGTCACCACTGCAAAGTCCTTGAGGAGACCAAGTCCTGCCTTTATGTTGTGTGGCACTATCATTGTGCTAAATTGGATAAATTTCAAACAAATCTGACAACTCAAGACTGGGCATCTTTGAAGCACTATGAATCATCAGCAGTGGCACAACTGTATTCAATTACAATCTGTAACCTGATGACCTGACATATCCCCCCACTCAACCATTACCATCAAGTGAGGGGAGGACGTGATGATTGCAGATGCTGGAAATCAGAGTTGAAAAGTGTGGTGCTGGAAAAGCACATCAGGTCTGGCAGCATCCAAGGAGCAGAAGAGTCGACATTTCGAGCATAAGCTCTTTGTCAGAAATGTGGTGTGGGCTGGGGGAAGGGTGTGCCCAAGAGGGCTGAGAGATAAATGGGCAGGGGTGGGGCTGTGGGGGAAGTTAGCTGGGAAGGTGATAGGTAGATACAGGTGGGGGTGATGGTGATAGGTCGGAGGGGAGGTTGGACCAGTTAGGTGGGAAGGAAGATGGACAGGTAGGACCGTTCAAGAGAGAGGGGCCAAGTTGGAGGGTTGGATCTGGTATGAGGTAGGGGAGGGGAGAGGAAACTTGTGAAGTCGATGTTGATGCCGTATGGTTGATCAAGTCAGGGGACTAATGTTCTTCAATAAAGAATACAGGAGGGGATTCCAGAAGCAGCTCATAGGATGCCTAAAAATGGAATTTCAACCCGGAGAAGCCACAAAACATGACCAGTTACATGCTGAACAGAATAAGCAGCAAGTGATAGACAGAACTAAGCAATTCCACAAACAGTGCATCAGATCTAAGCTCTACTGTCCTGCCACATCCAGTATTGAATTAAACAACTCACTGGAAGTGGATGGTCCACAAATATCCCTATCCTCAATGATGTGGGAGCCCAATACAGCAAAACACAAGACTGAAGCATTTGCAGCAATCTTCAGCCAGAAGTGCCATGTGGATGTTCCATCTGGCTTCCTCCACAGGTCTCCAGCATTACAGATAGCTGTCTTCAACCAATCTGATTAACTCCCCATGATATCAAGAAACATCTGGAAGCACTGCATACTGAAACATCTGTATGCCCTGACAGCATTCCAGTAATAGTACTGAAAACGTGTGCTCGAGAACTTACTGCACCCCTCGACAAACCATTCCAGTATAGATAATACACTGGCACCTACCTGATAATGTGGCAAACTGCCCAGATATGTACAGTACACAAAAAATTAGTCAAATTCAACTCAGCCAATTATTGCCCTATTAGTCCTCTCTTGATCATCAGTACAATGATGGAAAGTATTATCAACAGTGCTCGCAAGCAGCACTTGCTTAACAATAATCTGCTGACGGATGCTCAGTTAGGATTCAACAGGGTCACTCAGCTCTTGACCTCATTACAGTCTTAGTTCAAATGTGGACAAAACAGCAGAATTCCAAGGGTATTTAAACAACAGTGACAATCTTTCTAAATTGAAGACCTGTACCATCTGGAAGGACAAGGACAGAAGTTACATAGCAATGTCACCCTTCCAAGATCCCTTCTAAACCACTCACTATCCTGATTTGGAAATATATATTTGTTCCTCCAGTGTCACTGGGTCAAAATCATGGAAATCCTTCCCTAACAGCATTGTGGGATTACCCACAGCAAATGAACTGCAGCAGTTCAAGAAGGCAGCTCAACACCACATTCTTAAAAACAACTAGAGATGGACAATAACACTGTGCTAGCAAGAATTTTAAACAAAATTCTTTAACCATCTTAATTAAATCACTCCTTAATCTTCTAAACACAAGGAAATAAAAGCTTAGTCCAGGTAACTTGTATTCATAACTTAACTGTTTAAGACCTGTAATCATTTCAGTGAATCTGTGTTGTACCAGTACAAGCAAATATATTGATGTAGTGCCCAAAACTGGCTGCAGTTACACTAGATATATTCTAACAAAAATAATAAAATGGCAGATTTGTTGAATAATTAGTCCTCACAAGAGAGAAACAGGATACCTGGCATTTCAGGAAAATTAATAATGAACTGGAATTCTGTAAAGTTAAAGAAAGCAAGAAAACAGTATGATAAAAAAAATGAAACCAAAGACTTAATCCACAGGATCTGATGGTTTCCACCCCTGGGTTTTAAAAGAATTAGGTCAGGAAATTGAAGGTGCTTCAGCCAAAATCCTCCAACCCTCTTGGTGCAGGAACTGTCTCTTTAGATTGGAAAATTATAAATGTAATTCTCGTATTTTAAAAACGTGACAGAAACCAGGAAATTATAAACCAGATAGCCTACCATCTGTTGTGGAGAAGTTATTGAAATCCATAAGTAAGGAAATTAACGTAATAGTGGAGAGGGATTATAGGTGGTGGATTAAAGTTGTGGATATGTACTTTTAAAGGTGATTGATAAATTACCTCGTTAGAAAAATTGAAGCTCATGGGATTAAAGGGGCAATAGCAGCACACATGATTTAAAAAAAAAAATTATCCATTCATGGAATATGGATGTCACTTGGCTTGGTCAGCATTTATTTCCTAGTTGTCCTTGAGAAGTTGGGAATGAGTATCAGTCCATTTGATCTAAGTACATCAATAATACTATTAGGGAGGGAATTCTAGGATTTTGACCGAGTGACATTGAAGGACCAGTGATATATTTGCAAGTCAAGATGGTGAGTGGTTTGGAGGGGAGCTTGCTGATGGTGGGGATACCATGTATTTGCTGCCATTGTCTTTCTAAATGGTGCTATCTCGGGAGCCTTGATGAATTTCTGCATTGCATCTTGTACTTGATACACAGTATTCTTCCTGAGCATCAGTGGTGAAGGGAGTGGAGGTTTGTAGATATAGTGCCAATCAAGTGGGCTGTTTTGTCCTGGATGGTGTCAAGTTTCTATAGTGTTATTGAAGCTGAACTCACCCAGGCAAATGTGAAGTATTCCATCACTCTTCTGACTAGTAAATGACAGATTTAGTTTAGGGAGTTTCCAGGCACATGTATGGTGCGAATGTTACTTGTTCCTTATCAACTCAAGCCTGGATATTGGCCAAGTTTTGATACATATGGATAAGAACTGCTTCATAATATGAGGAGTTGAAAATGGAGCTGAACATTGTGCAATCATCAGCGAATATTTCTACTTCTATTCTATTCTTATGAAGGAGGGAAGATCATTGATAAAGCAGCTTCAGATGGTTGTGACTAGGATGAGGAACTCCTACAAAAATATCCAGGGGCTGAGAAGATGACCTTCAACACTAACAATCATCTTCCTTTGTGCTAGAAATGACTTTAGTTTTTCTAGAGGTACTTGATGTAATTCTTGGTTAAATGCTGCCTTGATATCAGTCACTTTCACCTCATCTCAGAGTTCTGCTCTTCTGTTCATATTTGCATTGCTGTTATAATGAGGTTAAGAACCAAGTGGTCCTGGTACTGTTAACAGCTCATTGGGCACTGGAAATCAAACTCCATTATTTCCAGAATCATCAAACTATTTCCAGAGTCACCTTCTTACAATATGCACAATTCCCTAATTTACATAATTTTCAGAACCAGATTGGCAGCTAGTTTCTATACTTAACAAAAACTACTCATTAATACAAGCAATTAAACTATTACTACAGGTAAACGATTATGAAGCATCAGCATATAACTCTACTAAATAAAACTCTAATCTCCTGATAATTTCCCCCTTACACACACATACCCATACATGCTACACTTCAAGTACTGCTTGATCAAACAACTGTATAAACAGTGCTTACAATGAGTGTCAGGTTACTTGCTTTTAAAAAATATCAGTAATTCTTCAGCAATCCTTGGTTTTTAAAACAGCACTTTTCCCATATCAGTCCTTGGTTAAAAGTTTGGAAAAGTAAGAGGACATGGTTTTTATAGAAGCCAAACTGAGCAATAGCGAGCAAGTTTGCTGTTACAGGTTTGATAGCGCTACCGATGATGCCACCATCATTTTGTGGATGATAGAGAAAATACTGATAGAGCCGTAATTTGCCCGATTTGATTTGCCCTGCATTTTGTGGACAGGACATTCCTAGGCAATTTTGCACAAAGTCGAGTAGAACCAGTGTTGCAACTGTGTCTTCAGCCATTTCTCGATAGCATGCTGGGTTAAATAAAGCGACTGAATACTAACATCTCTGATGCTTGGATCCTCAAAAAAAGATCAATATTGATCATTTGTCTGGGCTCTCATGTCGTTAAGGATTCTGGAGCGTCCACTTCCTGTTTATTATAGCCATAGAGGTATACACTACAGGAAAAGGCTCTTTAGCTCATTAAGTCTGCATCAGTCAAAAACAAGCACCAAAGTATTCCAAACCCATTTTCCAGCACTTGGTCCACAGACTCGTATGCCTTGGCATCCCGATTGCACAATTATATATTTCTTAAATGTACGAAGGTTTCTGCCTCTACAACTCTTACAGGCATACAGGCAATGAGTTCCACATTTAAAAACCTTAGCTCAGGCGTCGGGGCCTCCATTTGCCAAGAGGTGCGAGGGAGGAGCGAAGGACTTCTGGGGAGATTTTAAGTGGGTGAGATCTAAACCCGAGACCCGACACCGTAGGGCCTCCTTCCCACCCAACTACTCTAACTTTACTAAGAGTCTATAAACTAGTTAAGTTTTCAGGTTTCTCTTTTTTTTGCTTTGTTTAGTTCTGTGCGGGCTTTCAGAGTAGCGGGATATGATGTCAGCACACTTCACATGTCTCTGTTGACTACATCTGCGGGAAGTGCACCCAACTCCAGCTCCACGAAAACCGAGTTAGGGAACTGGAGCTGGAGCTGGATGAACTACAGATCATCATGGATGCTGAGGGGGAAATTGAGAGAATGTACAGGGAGGTGGTTACTCCCCAGACACAGGATAAGGACAACTGGGTTACTGTCAGGGGGAGGAAAGGGAACCAACGGTCAGAGCAGGATCCCCTGTGGCTGTTCCCTTCAGCAATAAGTATACCATTTTGGATACTGCTGGTGGGGATAGCCTATCAGGGGAAAGCCATAGTTTTCAGGTCTCTGGCACTGAGCCTGGCACTGTGGCTCAGAAGGGAAGGGGGGGGGAAATAGTGGTAGGGGCCTCAAGAGTTAGACGGATTGACAGGAGATTTTGTGGTCAGGAACGGGAGTTACGTTGCCTCCCTGGTGCCAGGGTCCGGGATGTCGCCGATCGGGTTTACAAGATTCTGAAGGGGTAGGGGGAGCAGCCAGAAATCGTGGTACATAATGATAGAGCCAGGAAAGGGATGGAGGATCTGAAAAGTGACTACAGAGAGTTAGGTTGGAAGCTGAAGAGCAGAACGAGTAGAGTAGTGATCACAGGTTTGCTACTGGTACCTTGAGATAGTGAGGTGAGGAACAGTCAGTGAATGCAGCTTAACACGTGGCTGCGAGGCTGGTGCAGGAGGCAGGGCATCAGATACCTAGACCATTGGGTACCTACATGAAGGTCGGGTTGCACCTGAACTGGAGGGATACAAATGTCCTGGGTGGGAGATTTGTTCGTGCGATTCGGGTGGGTTTTAGCTAGTTTGGCAGGGGGGTGGGAATCAGAGCCACATGTCTGAGAGGGGGTCAGTTGCAGACAGGACAGTGACAGGATATATTGAATCTATCAAGAAGGTTTCTCACGCGATGAAACCAAGGGATCGGTTAAAGTGTGTCTGCTTTAATGCAAGGAATGTCCAGAATAAGAGTGACGAACGTACAGCATGGATCAGTACTTGGGGCTACGATGTTGTGGCCATAACGGAGACGTGGGTTTCACAGGGGCAGGGATGATTTCTTGATGTTCCAGGGTTTAGAACGTTTAAAAAGAACAGGGAGGGTGGAAAAAGAGGATGGGGTGTAGCATTGCTAATCAGAGATTGCATCACAGCTACAGAAATGAAGGTTGTTGAGGAAAGTTTGTCTACTGAGTCAGTATGGGTGGAAGTTAGGAACAGCAAGGGAACAGCCACCACAATGGGGGTTTTCTACAGACCCCCTAATAGCAGTAGAGAGATTGAAGATCTCATAGGCGGGCAGATTCTGGAAAATGCAGAAGTAGCAGGATTGTTGTTATGGGTGATTTCAACTTTCCCAATATCAACTGGAACCTCGTAAGTGCAGATGGTTTGGATGGAGCCATTTTTGTCAGGTGGGTGCAGGAGGGTTTTCTTACTCAGTATGTAGCTGAAAATGTGTTGCTGGAAAAGCGCAGCAGGTCAGGCAGCATCCAGGGAACAGGAGAATCGACGTTTCCAGACTTCTTCAGGAAGGGCTTACTCAGTATGTAGACAGGCCAACAAGGGGAGAGGCCATTTTGGATTTGGTGCTTGGCAACGAGCCAGGACAGGTGTCAGATCTTGCAGTGGGAGAGCAGTTTGGTGAAAGTGATCACAACTGCCTCACATTTAGCATAGCCTTGGAGAGGGAAAGGAGCAGTTACCAAGGGAAGATATTTATTTGGGGAAAAGGAAATTATAACGCCATCAGACCAGAGTTGGGAAGTACAGACTGGGAGCAATCGTTCCACAGAAAGGGCACAGCAGACATGTGGAGATTATTTAAGGAACAGTTATTGCGAGTGATGCACAAATTTATTCCTCTGAGACAGGTAAGAAGGGGTAAGATTAAGGAACCTTGGATGACGAGAACAGAGGAACTTCATGTCAAAAGGAAGAAGGCAGCTTACATAAGGTGGAGGAAGCAAGGATCTAGCACAGCTTTAGAGGATCACAGGCTTGCTAGAAAGGAGCTCAGAAATGGACTGAGGAGAGCCAGGAGGGGGCACAAAAAAGGCTTGGCAAGAAGGATTAGGGAGAACCCAAAGGCGTTTTACTCATACATGAGGAATAAGAGAATGATCAGGGAGAAGGTAGGGCTGATCAGGGATAGTAGAAGGAACTTGTGTGTGGAGTCTGAGCAGATAGGGGAAGCCCTAAATGAGTTTCTTGCTTTGGTTTTCACTAAGGAAAGGGAAATTGTTGTCAATGAAAACTTAGAGGAGCTAGGTACAGTCTTGACCAGATCAAGATTGATGAAGATGATATGCTAGAAACTTTGGAAAACATTAAGATTGATAAGTCCCCAGGGCCAGACCAGATTTATCCTAGGCTGCTCCGGGAAGTGAGAAAGGAGGTTGTTAAGTCACTGGCGAGGATATTTGTCTCCACGCTTTCCACGGGAGTCATACTGGAAGATTGGAAGAAGGCGAATGTTATTCCACTTTTAAAGAAGGGTAATAGGGAAATCCCTGGCAATTACAGACCAGCCAGTCTCACGTCTGTGGTCAGCAAGGTTGTGGAAAGAATTATGACGGATAGGAATTATGATGATTTGGCAAAGCATAGTGAGATTAAAGGCAGTCAGCACGGCTTTGTGAGGGGCAGGTCATGCCTCACAAATCTTGTTGAGTTCTTTGAAGAGGTGTCAAAACAGATCGACGACGGTCGAGCAGTGGATGTGGTGTATATGGATTTCAGCAAGGCATTTGATAGGGTTCCCCATGGTAGGCTCATTCATAAAGTCAGGAAGTATGGGATACAGGGAGAATTGTCTATCTGGATTCAGAATTGGCTCGCTGACAGAAGGCAGAGAGTGGTTGTACATGGAAAGTATTCTGCCTGGAGGACAGTGTTAGGTGGGGTCCCGCAGGGCTCTGTTCTTGTGCCTCTGCTCTTTGTAGTTTTTATAAATGACTTGGATGAGGAGGTTGAGGTGTGGGTTAGTAAATTTGCAGATGACACAAAGGTTAGAGGTGTCATCGATAGTACTGAGGGCTACTGCAGGCTGCAGAGCTGGGCTGAGAAATGGCAGATGGAGTTCAACCTGGATAAATGCGAAATGATGCATTTTGGAAGGTCGATCTCGAATGCTGAACATAGGATTAAAGACAGGATTCTTGGCAGTGTGGAGGAACAGAGGGATCTGGGTGTGCAAGTACATAGATCCCTCAAAGTTGCCACCCAAGTGGATAGGGTTGTTAAAAAAGCATATGGTATTTTGGCTTTCATTAACAGGGGTATCGAGTTTAAGAGCTGCGAGGTTTTGCTGCAGCTCTACAAGTCCCTGGTGAGACCACACTTGGAATATTGTGTCCAGTTCTAATCGCCCTACTACAGGAAAGATACAGAGGCTTTGGAGAGGGTGCAAAGAAGGTTTACCAGGATGCTGCCTGGACTGGAGGGCTTGCCTTATGAAGAAAGGCTGAATAAGCTCAGATCTTTCTCTCTGGAGAGAAGGAGAAAGAAGGGAGACCTAATTGAGGTGTACAAAATAATGAGAGGAATACTTAGAGTCAATAGCCAGAGGATTTTCCCCAGGGCAGGATTGACTGGTACGAGAAGTCATAGTTTGAAGATATTAGGAGAAAGGTATAAAGGAGACATCAGAAGTAGGTTCTTTACACAGAGAGTTGTGAATGCATGGAATGCGTTGCCAGCTGGCGTGGTGGAAGCGAAGTCATTGGGGACATTTAAGAGACTGCTGGACATGCACATGGATAGCAGTGAGTTGAGAGGTGCATAGGTTAAGTTACTATATAATTAACATTAGGATTAAGTCTCGGCACAACATTGTAGGCCTAAGGGCCTGTTCTGTGCTATATGTTTCTATGTTCTATCCCCAAGACCCTACCACCTTGTCTAAACCTCCTGCTCCTTATTTTAAATCTACGTCCTCTGATCATTGATCCCTCCAGCAAAGGGAAATGTTCCTTCTTATCTATGTTATCTATGCCCCTCATAATTTTATACACCTTAATTGTCCCCCTCAGTGTTTTCTGTTCCGAGGAAACCAACCCCTGACAACGAGAAGAGTCTGAAAAAGGGTCACTGGAACTGAAACGTTAACTCTACTTTCTCTCCACAGATGCTGCCAGACCTGTTGAGTTTTCCAGCAATCTTCTGTTTTTGTTTCAATCTATTGAATGTCTTTTCATAACTAAAACTCTCTAAAAACTAAAAAGCAGAGGCAACATCCTGTTAAACCGCCTCTGCATCCTCTCCAGTGTAATCACATCCCTCCTATCATGTGGGTTCCAGACTTTACACGGTACTCTAGGTGTGGCCTAATCAACATTTTATACAGTTCCAACATAACCTCCTTGTTCTTAAACTCTATACCTTGACTAATGAAGGCAAGTAAACCATATGCTAAACTCAGGACATCTCTGGAGAAGTTCCTCAGTGTAGTTTCCCAGGCTCAGCCACCTTCCCTCCATCATAAGGTCAGAAGTGGGGATGTTCAGTACCATTCACAACTCCTCAGATACTGAAGCAGTCCATGTTCAAATACACAAATATCTGGACAATATCCAGGTTTGGACTGATAATTGACAAGTAACATTCATGGCACACAAATGCCAGGCAACAACCATCTCCAATAAAAGATGATCTAACCATTGTCTCTTGGCATTCAATTGTATTACCATCAATGATCACTACATCTCCCACTATCAACATCTTGGGGTCACCATTGACCAGAAGCTCAACACATACATACAGAGGCTCCAAGAGCAGGTCAGAGGCTAGCAATACTGTGGGTAGTAACTCACCTCCTGGTTCCCCAAAGCCTGTCCAGCATATACAAGGCAAAAGTCAGGAGTACTCCCCACTTGGTGAATACCTCCCACTTATTTGGATGTGAGGGAGATGGGTCTGGGTGGGTTACTCTTCAGAGGGTCAGTGTGGACTGGGTTGGGCCGAAGGGCCAGTTTCCGCACTGTTGGGAATCTAATCTAAAATGAATGAGAAAAAAGCCTTCTTAACCATTTTACTTACGTGCCGTGCTACCCAAAAGGACCAATGTTAACAAGGTCCCTCGGTTCCTCACAACTTCCCAGGTTCTACCATTCATCATGTACTTCCTTGCCTTGTTGTATTGCTCAAGTGCATTAAATCACATCTATCCAGACTGAATTCCCTTCACCACTGATCAGTCCATCTGACCAGCCCATCTATATCCCCCTGTAATTGAAGGCTCACTATTTACCACCCCACTGATTTTCATATCATCCACAAATTGATGATCAACCCTCCTACATTCAAGTCTAAATCATTTGTGGGCGGCACGGTGGCTAGCACTGCTGCCTCACAGCGCCAGAGACCCGGGTTCAATTCCCGCCTCACATTCTCCCCGTGTCTGCGTGGGTTACCTCCGGGTGCTCCGGTTTCCTCCCACAGTCCAAAGATGTGCAGGTCAGGTGAATTGGCCATGCTAAATTGCCCGTAGTGTTAGGTAAGGGGTAAATGTAGGGGTATGGGTGGGTTGCGCTTTGGCGGGGCGGTGTGGACTTGTTGGGCCGAAGGGCCTGTTTCCACACTGTAAGTAATCTAATCTAATCTAATCTAAAAAAATTTAAGATACCACAAACAGCAAGTGGCCCAACTTTCATCCCTGCAGAACCTCACTGGACACAGGCTTCTTGTCACCTTCAATCATCACCCGCTCTTTCTTGCCACTCAGCCAATTCTGGAACCAATTTGTCAAAGTTCCTTGGGTCTCATGGGCTCTTACCTTCACTATCAGTCTCCCATGCAGAATCTTATCAAGTCTTGCTGATGTCTAAGTAGACTACATCAAATGGTAGACACCTCATTGTTTGATTGGCCACTATCATTCACAACTAGACGTGGCAGGACTGCAGAGCTTCAATTTGATCTGTTGGCTGTGGATCCACTAAGCCCATTCTGTATGCTGCTTCAACTGTTTGCCATACAAGGAGACCTGTTTTGTAGCTTTACCAGGTTGACTGAAAGAGATGGGTGAGATACCAAATGAGTATTTTGTGTCAGATTTTACTGTGAGAAGGATATGGAAGCTAGAGAACTTGGAGAAATATATAGTGATATCTTGAAAAGTGTCCATAATACAAAGGAGGAGGAGCTGGGTGCCTTAGAATGTATAAAGGTGGATAAATCCCCAGGACCTGATTAGGTATTTCATAGAAGCTAGGGAAGTGATTGCTGGGCCCCTTGCTGAGATATCTGTATCATCAATAGCCATAGGTGAGGTGTTGGAAGACTGGAAGTTGGCTAATGTGGTAAGCAAAAACCAGGGAACTATAAACCAGTGAACCTGACATCAATGGTGGGTAAGTTGTTGCAGGGGGTTCTGAGGGACAGACATTTAATGTATTTGGAAAGGTAAGGACTGATTAGGGATAGTCAAGATGGCTTTGTGTGTGAGAAATCATGTCTCACTAACTCAATTGAATTTTTTTGAAGAAGTGACAAAGAAGTTCAATAAAGGCAGAGTGGTGGACGTTGCCTATATGGACTTCAATGAGGCATTTGACAAAGTTCCACACAATAGACTGGTTAACAAGGTTAGGTCACACGAAATCCAGGGAGTTAGCCATTTGAATACAAAATTGGCTTGAAGGTAGCAGACAGGATGGTGGTGGAGGATTGTTTTTCGGACTGGAGGCTGTGACCAGCAATGTGTAACAACAATTAGTGCTGGGTCCATGCTTTTTGTGATTCATATAAATGATTTGAATATGAATTTAGGAGGCATGATTAGTAAGTTAGCAGATGAGACCAAAATTGGTAGTGTAATGGCAGCAAAGAAACTTGCCTTGAAGCTTACTTTTCCAAGCCACACATCCTAAGTCATGCCTCACCGCATCATAATTTCCCTGCCCCCAGCTATAACTCTTGCCCTGTAGTGCACACTTATCCCTCTCCATCACTAGAATAAAGGTCACCGGACAGTGACCACAATTCGGTGACTTTTACTCTAGTGATGGAGAGGGATAAGTGTGCACTACAGGGCAAGAGTTATAGCTGGGGGCAGGGAAATGATGATGTGGTGAGGCATGACTTAGGATGTGTGGCTTGGAAAAGTAAGCTTCAAGGCAAGGGCGTAATTGATATGTGGAGCTTGTTCAAGGAGCAACTATTGAGTGTCCTTGATAAGTATGTACCCGTCAGGCAGGGAGGAAAGGGTCGTGCGAGGGAGCCGTGGTTTAATAAGGAATTGGAATCCCTTGTTAAATGGAAGAGGGCGGCCTATGTAAAGATGAGGCGTGAAGGTTCAATTGGGGCGATTGAGAGTTATAAGGTAGCCAGGAAGGACCTGAAGAGAGAGCTAAGAGCAGCAAGGAGGGGACATGAAAGGTCCTTAGTCGGTAGGATTAGGGAAAACCCTAAGACTTTCTATAGGTATGTCAGGAATAAAAAAATGACTAGGGTAGGAATAGGTCCAGTCAAGGATAGTAGGGGGAAGTTGCGTGTGGAGGCGGAAGAGATTGGGGAGACACTGAATGAATAATTTTC
>NC_057739.1:46974849-46978401 GCF_004010195.1 Chiloscyllium plagiosum
ACAGCTCACCTACACATCGACCCTCCCTGCTGTACAACAGAGCCGGTCATGGTGTCATTACATTGGCTGCTGCTGCTGCTGCTGCTTTCCACTGAGAGGCCATTCCCAGCCCCCACCCCTCCCAAAACATATCCAAATCAGTGTACCTGTGTATGAGGGGGATGGCCACAGGGTCTCCTGCACTGCCTGCTAACGCTTACTCATCTTCCTGGTGGTCACCGTATTCCTCTCTGTCTGTTTAGCCCTTCCTGGTGATGTGACCAGCTTGGTAAACGTGGTATCCATGACTTCCTCAGTCTCATAGCTTTAAATTAAGGGGAGGTAGGTTTCGGACAGATGTTAGGGGTAGGTTCTTTACTCAGCGAGTCGTGAGTTCATGGAATGCCCTGCCAGTAGCAGTGGTGGACTCTCCCTCATTATGGGCATTTAAGCGGGCATTGGATAGGCATATGGAGGATAGTGGGCTAGTGTAGGTTAGGTGGGCTTGGATCGGCGCAACATCGAGGGCCGAAGGGCCTGTACTGCGCTGTATTTTTCTATGTTCTATGTTTTAAGGTTATCGCAGAGTACAATGGGACCTTGATCAGATGGGACAATGTGCCGAGAAGTGGCAGATGAAGTTGAAGGTAAGTAAGTGTGAGGTGTTGCATTTTGGAAATGAAGATCAGACCAGGACTTTTACACTTAATGGTTGGGTTCTGGGAGTGTTGGTGAACAAAAGAACTTGGGGTGCAATTTCATATTTCCTTGAAAATGGAACTGCAGGTAGACAGAGTAGTGAAGAAGGTGTTTTATGCACTTGCCTTTACTGGTCAGTGCATTGATTATTGGAATTGGGAAGTCATATTGCAGCTGTACAGAATATTGTTAGGCATACTTTGTTTAGTGTTTGGAATATTGTGTTTAATTCTGGGCTCCCTACAACCACAAAGATATTGTGAAACTTGAAAGGGTGTAGAAGAGACTTACAAGGATGTTGCTGGGGTTGGACGGTTTGAGATATAGGGAGAGGCTGAATAAGTTGGAGTTGTTTTCCCTGAAGCATTGGAGGCTGAGAGGTGACTTTATTAAGGCTTATAGAATCATGAGGGACAATGGATAGAATGCATAGCCAAGATCTTTTTCCCAAGGTAGGGGAATTCCAAACTAGAGAGCATAGGTTTAAGGTGAGAGGGAAAAGATTTAAAAAGGATCCAAGGGATTCTTTTTTAAGTGGAAGGTGGTGCATGTATGGAATGAGCTGTCAGAGAAGGTGGATACAATTACAACATTTAAACGGCATCCAGATGGGTGTATGAATAGGAAGGGTTTAGAGTCATAGAGTCCATTGAGTCATAGAGTCATACAATATGGAAACAGATCATTTGGTCCAAGCAGTTCGATGCCACCCAAAATCCCAACCAAAACTAGCCCCACCTGCCCGCACTTGGCCCATATCCCTCCAAACATTTTTTATCTAAATGACTTTTAAATATTGTAACTGAACCCAGATCCACCACTTCTTCCGTAAGTTAATTCTGCACACAAACTTCTCTCTGTGTAAAAAATTACCCCTTATGTCTTTTTAAAATCTTTCTCCTCTCACTTTAAAAATATGCCTCCTAGTCATAGAGGTGTACAGTACAGAATCAGACCCTTCGGTCCAACTCATCCATGCCGACCAGATATCCCAATCCAATCGAGTCCCACCTGCCAGCACCCGGCCCATATCCCTCCAAACCCTTCCTATTCATATACCCATCCAGATGCTTTTTAAATGTTGCAATTGTACCAGCCTCCACCACTTCCTCTGGCAGTTCATTCCATACACATACCACCGTCTGCATGAAAAGTTGCCCCTTAGGTCTCTTTTAAACCTATCCCCTCTAGTTCTGGACTCACCTACCCTAGGGAAAAGATCTTGTCTATTTACCCTATCCATGCTCCTCAGGATTTTATAAACCTCCATAAGATCACCCCTCAGCCTCTGACGCTCCAGGGAAAACAGCCCTAGCCTATTCAACCTCTCCCTTATAGTTCAAAGCCTCTAACCCTGGCAACATCCTTGTAAATCTTTTCTGAACCCTTTCAAGTTTCACAACATCTTTCCGATAGGGAGGAGACCAGAATTGCATGCAATATTCCAACAGTGGCCTAACCAATGTCCTGTACAGCCGCAACATGACTTCCCAACTCCTGTACTTAATGCTCTGAACAATCAAGGAAAGCATACCAAACGCCTTCTTCACTATCCTATCTACCTGCGACTCCACTTTCAAGGAGCTATGAACCTGCGCTCCAAGGTCTCTTTGTTCAGCAACACTCCCTAGGGCCTTACCATTAATTGTATAAGTCCTGCTTAGACTTGCTTTCCCAAAATGCAGCACCTCGCATTTATCTAAATTAAACTCCATCTGCCACTTCTCAGCCCATTGGCCCATCTGATCAGGATCCTGAGGTAATCTTCTTCGCTAACCACTACACCTCCAATTTTGGTGTCATCTGCAAACTTACTAACGATACCTCTCATGCTCACATTCAAATCATTTATATAAATGATGAAAAGTAATGGACCCAGCATCGGTCCTTGTGGCACACCACTGGTCACAGGCCTCCAATCTGAAAAACAACCCTCTACCACCACCCTCTGTCTTCTACCTTTGAACCAGTTCTGCATCCAAATGGCTAGTTCGCCCTGTGTTCTATGAGATCTAACCTTGTTAACCAGTCTCCCACGGGGAACCTTGTTGAACATCTTACTGATGTCCAAAAAGATCACGTCTACCGCTCTGCCCTCATCAATCCACTTTGTTCCTTCTTCAAAAAACTCACAATCAGGTTTGTGAGACATGATTTCCCACGCACAAAGCCTTGTTGACTCTCCCTAATCAGTCCTTGCCTTTTCAAATACATATACATCCTATCCCTCAGGATTTCCTCCAACAACTTGCCCACCACCGATGTCAGGCTCCCCAGCTTGTCCTTACCACCTTTCTTAAATAGTGGCATCATGTTTGCCAACCTTCAGTCTTCCAGCACCTCACCTGTGACTATCGATGATACAAATCTTGAAATCCTCACCCGAGGAAATAGACACCTGCCATTTACCTTATCTATACCCCTCATTATTCTATAAAGCTCTAAAAGGTCACCTCTCAACCTTCTATGCTTCAGTGAAATAAGTCCCAGCCTATCTAGCCTCTCCTTATAACTCAAACCCTCCATTCCTGGCAATGTCCTGGTAAACCTCATCTGCTCCAGCTAAATAATATTCTTTCTATAACAGGGAGACCAGAACTGGACACAGTACTCCAGAAGAGGCCCCATCAACTTTTTGTACAACTTCAACATAATATCCCAAGAGGGATACGGGCCAAATACTCTTGACCCATTCCAATTTGCCTATCGGACCAACAGATCCATGTCAGATGTTATATCACTTGCCCTTCACTCCTCCCTAGAACATCTTGACACCAAGAAAAGCTATGTAAGAATCCTACTCATTGACTTCAGCTCAGCCTTCAACATTATTATCCCCTCGAGACTGATTATTAAACTTTGTGATCTCAGACT
>NC_057739.1:46978901-46982225 GCF_004010195.1 Chiloscyllium plagiosum
GCCTATTTCCCAGCTCCTCAAAGTTCACATTCACAACAAGGTCCCTTTCCTTAGTGAAAAACAAAGCAAAAATCTCATTTAGGGCTTCCCCTGCTCAGACTCCACGCACAAGTTCCCACCACTATCCCTAACCAGCTCTACCTTCTCCCTGATCATTCTGTTATTCCTCATGTATGAGTAAAGTGCCTTTGGGTTCTCCCTAGTCCTTATTGCCAAGCCTTTTTTGTGCCCCCTCCTGACTCTCCTCAATCAATTTCTGAGATCCTTTTTAGCAAGCCTGTAATCCTATAAAGCTGCGCTAAACCCTTGCTTCCTCCACCTTACGTAAGCTGCCTTCTTCTTTTTGACGAGAAGCTCTTCTGTTCTCGTCATCCAAGGCTCCTTAATCTTACTCGTTCTTGCTTGTCTCAGAGGAACAAATTTGTGCATCACTCGCAACAACTGCTCCTTAAACAGTCTCCACATGTCTGCTGTGCCCTTTCTGTGGAACAATTGCTCCCAGTCTGTACTTCCCAACTCCTGTCTGATAGCGTCATAATTTCCTGTTCCCAATTATATATCTTCCGATGGTAACTGCTCCCTTCCCTTTCCATGACTATGGTAAATGTGAGGCAGTTGTGATCACTTTCACCAAAGTGTTCTCCCAACGTGAGATCTGACACCTGTCCTGGCTCATTGCCGAGCACTAAATCCAAAATGGCCTCTTCCCTCGTCGGCCTGTCTATATGCTGAGTAAGGAAACCCTCCTGAATACACCTGACAAAACGGCTCCATTCAAACCATCTGCACTAATGATTTGGAGATGCCGGTGTTGGACTGGGGTGTACAAAGTTAAAAATCACACAACAGCAGGTTATAGTCCAACAGGTTTAATTGGAAGCACAATAGCTTTCGGAGCAACGCACTACACACACACACACACACACGGATATTCTTACACACACACACAGATACTCCTATACACAAACCGGGACCTTGGGTTCATGTCACATTACAGGTGATCACCATTGCACTACACGCGCGCACACACCTACACACGCGCGCGCACACACCTACACACGCGCACACACCTACACACACACACCTCACCATTATTAACAGCTAACCCGAGAATGCAACTTTTAAAAAAAAGGGTTTTGTGATTTACACATGAAAGAAGTGAAACTATCACTGTATTCTAACAGATGAAAGGCTTAACAGGCAATCAATTTTTCAATGTATAATTTCAGTTACATCACACTGCAAATTTTTGCTATAAATTCTGTGTTACGATCGAGCCCTCTACAATCACCTGATGAAAGAGCGTCGCTCCGAAAGCTGGTGTGCTTCCAATTAAACCTGTCGGACTATAACCTGGTGTTGTGTGATTTTTAACCATCTGCACTAAGGAGGTTTCAGTCAATATTGGGAAAGTTGAAGTTAGCCATAACAACAATCCTACTACATCTACATTTTTCCAAAATCTGTCAGCCTATGAGCACTTCGATTTATCTACTGCTATTAGGAGGTCTGTAGAAAACCCCCCAATGAAGTGGCTGCTCCCTTGCTGTTCCTAACTTCCACCCATACTGACTCAGTAGACAAACCTTCCCTGACAACCTTTGTTTCTGTAGCTGTGATGCACTCTCTAATTAGCAATGCTACACCCCCTCCTCTTTTTCCACCCTCCCTGTTCTTTTTAAAAGATGTTAGCTCTTATTTCTAATTTCTATCCATATAGTTTCTGTGGGAGAAGATCCATCCCCGGCATTGCCAAAAAGAGCATAAGGAACCATATCTGCTTAAGCCACAACAGAAACTACCCAGAGAGCCTCAGCCTTGACCAAACAGGCTAACTAAGACACTAGACAGCAAATAGGAGATGACTCAAGCCACTTCCAAACTGGGGAATATACTTCCTGAGACACCATGACAATAGACTTCCTAGACCTCAGTAACCCTAACTGCTCCCGAAGCCCAAAGGGCAGCTTCACTCCTCACACATACTGGAACAATACAAAGGATGCTCAGACTGAAAGGCAACAAGCTACCTCACTTGCGGATTAACCACAATGGAAACCCATTGATGCCAGGATGAGAAACATTAGCACCTACTCTCACAGAGGATTGGAATCTCCTAAATCAATCATGGACTGATTGCTGCTACAGGATGGCTGATTGTCCTACTATTGATTATGTTTCAATCTTGATTGTACTTTAATTCACACCACATTACTGTACTCCTATAAAACTGCCTGTGCCCACTGCTCGAGGAAGAGAACCCTTGATTTATCTGTACAGACTGTCAGTTCTGTGTCAGCCGGGGCAATTTCTTTTCCAGCGATATCGCTTGTAATAAACAGCTTGCCAGTTTCACCCGTTTCATGCTTGTGTGGTCTCTGTTCATTTGGGTAATTTCTCTGACAGTTTCACTGGACGGTCCTGAGAAATATGCTCTCTAATTACAGTATTCCTTAATCAATCAATTCCTTAATCAATTTCCTTAATCAAAAATGCCATTCCCACTTCCTTTCTGTCCTTCCTATAGCATCTAAAACCCAGAACATTGAACTGCCAGTTGTGTCCTTCCCTCAGCCAATTTTCTGTAATAGCTATGATGTGAGTTCATCAGACATATCTGTAAGACCCCTTGCATTGAAAGAAATGCAGTTTAATTCTTCAGAGATACCTTGTTCCCTGATTTGCTCTTGTCTGCCTTTCTAATTAACTTGCTCTTTTCTGATTTGGAAGCATCCTGAGCTTTCTTTCTATTTTTACTGCTACTTAGGCATGCACCCCACAACCCTGCAAACCACCACCACTGGTTTAAACACTCTCAAAATAGAAGTACTGGTCTTGTAAACCAGAGGTCATGAGTTCAAATCCCACTGGGGCCTCTTTACATTTAGACTTGTTTCCAGCCCCCACTTAGTTTCAATGCTTGGTCATTGTTGAGATTTGGGTGTGACACTGAGGTGTACAACGTTCAAATCGCACAACACCAGGTTATAGTCCAACCAGCTTATTTTTATTCGTGTATCGCTGGACATCGGAGTGCATCTGGGAAAATTAACAAACAGTGAAATTCACAACTAATCTTGGAGGAACTGTTGGGTGAAGTTCACAGCACAGTATCAGATAAGTTAATTGTTTTAAGTTTGTCCAAGAGAAAGGCTGCAGCAGTGAGTATAGTGGATTCTTTCTTGATTATATGTTTTTGGAGATAAGTCTCTTGATTAAACTTAAAATATAAGCCATAGCTATTAATTTAACCTGGGGCAGTGTTTGTAGAGGAATAAGACGGTGTTATTTTCTGGGTCTGCAGATTGTGAAGGAGCAAAAATG
>NC_057739.1:46985316-47002222 GCF_004010195.1 Chiloscyllium plagiosum
AAGATATAAAAGAGACCTAAGGGGCAACGTTTTCACGCAGAGGGTGGTACGTCTATGGAATGAGCTGCCAGAGGATGTGGTGGAGGCTGGTACAATTGCAACATTTAAGACGCATTTGGATGGGTTTATGAATAGGAAGGGTTTGGAGGGATATGGGCCAGGTGCTGGAAGGTGGGACTAGATTGGGTTGGGATATCTGGTCGGCATGGTCAGGTTGGACCGAAGCGTGTATTTCCATGCTGTACATCTCTATGACTCTAATTAGCAAATCATCCCACCACGATAATGGTCCCTTTCCAGTATAGGTGAAACCCATCCCTTTTGTACGTTACACCATCTCTTCAGCCATTGATTTAGTTGCAATTTTATTTAGATTCTCATTAGAATATGACACCAGGAGTAAGCCAGAGATGACTACCTTTGTGGTTCTGCTTTTTCACCTTCTACATAACCTCTCATATTCACTCTGCAAAGCCTTAACTCTTTCCCTAACAATTTGTTCCTATCAATGTGTATAGCAATTTCCAGCTTCTCACTCTACCCTTTGACAATATGCTTCAACTATTTTGAGACATACTTAACCCTAGCACCAGGAAGGCAACATACTATTCTAGATTCATACTCACAGCCACGGAATTTCCTGTCTGTGCTTCTGACAGAAGAGTCCCCTATAACATTTATTTTTAAAAATCTTGACAAATTCCACTTAACATAAGGTTCATTCTTACTGCCCAAGATCTGACCGTCACTTCTATTTTGCTCTGACAGACTATCCCCTTCAGCAGTATCCAAAATGGAATATCTGTTTGAGAGAAACATAGCCAAGGGAGACCTTTTAACTGCGTGCTTACTTTTCCTGACAGTCACCCATCTACCTGCCCGATCCTGCTGTGTAACCACCTCTCTAAATCTACTATCACACTCTGTCTCTTGAATGCTCTCAATGACATTAAGCTGAAAAAGCCCTTATATATTAAAAAAAATTACTCTTCCTTACTGACTGATTTTAAATGAGCCAGCAAAAGATAAAATAAAATTTAACATTAAAATTTTTAAAAATATCAAGCACTCAGCTGAAACTCTCATCCATTTTTAAACATGCCTTAGCTTTTCTTTAATTATCATTTATTTGAATAACACGTTCAACCAGCAGCTGTGTTTTGCTTCATACAATTTATCAGTATTCACACTAGAAAAATACAATGTTCAGTATTCAAAGTTTGGGAGAAGATTTGTAGCTCGGGTGCTGGTTGTTGTGGTTTTGTTCGCCGAGCTGGGAATTTGTGTTGCAGACGTTTCGTCCCCTGTCTAGGTGACATCCTCAGTGCTTGGGAGCCTCCTGTGAAGCGCTTCTGTGATCTTTCCTATCATTTGTAGTGGTTCAACTGGGACAACACTACTATTATAGGACAAGCCAAACAGAGAACAGCCAGGGAATTCCTAGAGGCATGGCACTCATCCACAGATTCAATCAATAAGCACATTGATCTGGATCCAATATACCGACCACTGCAATGGACAGCTGGAACTGACAACCGGAAGTGGCAGATTCAAACCACTACAAATGTCGGAGGAAAGATCACAGAAGCGCTTCACAGGAGGCTCCCAAGCACTGAGGATGTCACCTAGACAGGGGACGAAATGTCTGCAACACAAATTCCCAGCTCGGCGAACAGAACCACAACAATGTTCAGTATTCACACTAGAAGAAGATAATGTTGGCGAGAAGAATACTGAGATACAGGCTACTAGACTAGATGGGATTAAGGTTCACAAGGAGGAGGTGTTAGCAATTCTGGAAAAGGTAAAAATAGATAAGTCCCCTGAGTCTGGCTGGATTTATCCTTCAACACCAGGTTATAGTCCAACAGGTTTACCTGATGAAGAAGCGAAGCTCCGAAAGCTAGTGTGCTTCCAATTAAACCTGTTGGACTATAACCTGGTGTTGTGTGATTTTTGATTTTGTACACCCCAGTCCAACGCCGGCATCTCCAAATCATGGATTTATCCTATGATTCTCTGGGAAGCCAGGAGGAGATTGCAGAGCCTTTGGCTTTGATCTTTATGTCATCATTGTCTACAGGAATAGTGCCAGAAGACTGGAGGATAGCAAATGTTGTTCCCTTGTTCAAGAAGGGGAGTAGTGACAATTCTGGTAATTATAGACCAGTGAACCTTACTTTAGTTGTGGGTAAAGTGTTGGAAAAGGCTATAAGAGATAGGATTTATAATTACCTAAAAAGAAATAAATTGATTAGGGATAGTCAACACAGATTTGTGAAGGGTAGGTTAGATTAGATTACTTACAGTGTGGAAACAGGCCCTTCGGCCCAACAAGTCCACACCGCCCCGCCGAAGCGCAACCCACCCATACCCCTACATTTACCCCTTACCTAACACTACGGGCAATTTAGCATGGCCAATTCACCTGACCTGCACATCTTTTAGACTGTGGGAGGAAACCGGAGCACCCGGAGGAAACCCACGGAGACACGGGGAGAACGTGCAAACTCCACACAGTCAGTCGCCTGAGGCGGGAATTGAACCCGGGTCTCTGGCGCTGTGAGGCAGCAGTGCTAACCACTGTGCCACCGTGCCGCCCACAAACCTGATTGAGTTCTTTGAGATGACCAAACAGATGGATGAGGGTAAAGCAGTTGATGTGGTTATTATTTATTTCCATAAGGTGTTTGATAAGATTCCCCATGGTAGGCTAGTGCACAAAATACAGACGTACGGGATGGAGGGTGATTTAACGGTTTGAATCAGAAATTCTGGATGTAGGTTTGCTCGCTAATCAATGACATCTTGGAAATGACTGTCAGACTACTCAGACCCCTTGTTACCATGGTAGCCCACAAACCCATCAACACACTGAAACAGCAGCTAATGAACTTAAAAGACCCTATACATACAACAAGCAAAACTAATGTCATCTACAAAATACCTTGCAAGAACTGTAACAAAGGCTACATTGGACAAATAGGCAGAAAACTAGCCACTAGGATACATGAACATCAACTAGCCACAAAACGACATGATCCACTCTCAATAGTATCCTTACATACAGATGAGAAGGACACCACTTCGACTGGGACAACACATCCATCCTAGGACAAGCCAAACAGAGACATGCAGAGAATTCCTAGAAGCATAGCATTCTAACCGGAATTCGTTCAACAAACACATTGACTTGGATCCCATCTACCACCCCCAGACAAAAAGAACAGGAAATGACATCGCCAACCCAAGGAAACTCAAACATATAAGTAGAAAGCAGGCTACACCACCAGTGCTTCATTTGGAGGCTCACTGAAGATGTTACCTAGTATGGTGAAGAAACATCTGAAAATGAACCTTCCAGCTCAGCGAGCAAACCTACATCCAGAACCTCAATCTGAGCTACAAGTCTTCTCAAAACTGGATCAGAAATTGGCCAGCTGAAAGAAGACAGAGGGTGGTGGTTTATGGGAAATGTTCATCCTGGAGTTCAGTTGCTAGTGGTATATCTCGAGGATGTTTTGGGTCCACTGCTGTTTGTCATTTTTAAAAATGACCTGGATGAGGACGTAGAAGGATTGGTTAGTAAATTAGTGGATCACACTAAGGTCGGTAGAGTCGTGGATGGTGCAGAAGAGTTGTGGATAGTGCAGAAGGATGCTGTAGGTTACAGTGCTGGGCTGAAAGGCGACAAATAGAATTTAATATTGAAAAGTTTGAGGTGATTCACTTTGGAAGGAGCAACAGGAATGCAGAGTACTGGGCTACTGGTAAGATTCTTGGCAATGTAGATGAGCAGAGGGATCTTGATGTCCATGTACATAGATCCCTGAAAGTTGCCACCCAGTTTGATAGGGTTGTTAAGAAGACATATGGTATGTTAGCTTTTATAAGTAGAGGGATTGAGTTTCGGAACCATGAGGACTGCAGTTGCAGCTGTACAAAACTCTGGCGCATCCACACTTGGAGTGTTGCGTACAGTTCTGATCACCGCATTATAGGAAGGACGTGGAAGCTTTGCAAAGGGTTGAGAGGAGATTTATTAGGATGTTAGGTGGTATGGAGGGAAGATCTTATGAGGAAAGGCTGAGGGACTTGAGACTGTTTTCGTTGGAGAGAAGAAAGTTGAGACGTATCTTAATTGAGACATATAAGATAATCAGAGGGTTAGATAGGGTGGACAGTGCGAACCTTTTTCCTCAGCTGTTGATGGCTTGCATGAGGAGGCATAGCTTTAAATTGAGGGGTGATAGATATAGGACAGCTGTCAGAGGTAGTTTCTTTACTCAGAGAGTAGTAGAGGCGTGGAATGCCTGTATCAGTAGTAGACTCACCAATTTCTGAACCTATCAAATCTGATTGGAGATATGATACTCACCCCTTCTTTTTTCATATTATGCAGTGCACTTACAGTATCATGGCATAAGGAACGATTGTTTCATGGATGCAATGTAGAAATATACGGCTAGGATCAAAGACAGGTTCAGTCTCTTTTTGTTTATTCCTAGCTGCCCTTGAGAAGGTGGTGGTGAGCTGCCTTCTTGAACTGCTGCAGCTTACATGCTGCTGCTGTTGTCTTTTATGGTGGCTAGATCGATGCCAGGTGGTTTGTCCAGTTTAATTTCTTTGTTGAGACTTTGTAGCGATTAATACAACTGAGTGGCTTGCTGGGCTATTTCAGAGGGCAGTTGAGTCAACCACATTGCTGTGGGTCTGAAGTCACACATAAGGAAGACCAGATGAAGATAGTAGATTTCCTTCCCTGAAGGACATCAGTGTGCCAGATGGGTTTTTCTGACAATCAATAATGGTTTCGTGGTCAGCAGATTCTTAATTTTTTTTTATTATTGAATTCAAATTCTGCCATCTGCCAAGGCGGGATTTGAACACAGATCTCCAGAACATTAGCTGAGTTTCTGGATTAACAGTCAAAGCCATCATCTCTTTCAGACACAGCAGAGTGTGCAACAACTTAATTTTACTGGATTTCCTCCATTTCCTGCTTGAGGGTTGATCTTTGGGAGAAGTAAGATAAAGGAGGCTGCCAGACTGCAGTGGTAGAAGCTGTGTACATAACTGTAATCCCAATCCTATAAACAGAAAAAAAAACTTGCATAAATTACCACATGCTTATTTCTCAATTTTACATGTAAATCGTTACTGAATAGTTCATTTTGCTCAATGTATCAACAATAACATGTATTTATTAACATTGTATTTCACAGAATCATGATACAACAGAGAAGGAAATCTTTTGGTCCATCAAATGGGATATACCCAAGGTTACTATGGGATTACAAAATGACGGTCAACAGAGCTTCTTGCTTAGACAGATACCCTGTGCCATGCACAGAATACTTGTGTGCGAAAGTGGCTGGGGACAACATATTTTACAAATTGAATATTAGCCAACCTGACCTCCTGGAGCTTGAGATGATGTCCAGATGTACATCCCTTTAAACTGTCACAACGGATAGTACGATTACACTTGCTTGCCTTTTGGGGTGTCTTCGGCTTGTCCTCGTTGAAAGGGTGATGGAGAACGTCCTCCAAAAGTTGCCCAGAATGGCATTCTATTTGATAATGTTTTAATCTTAGGAGCTACTGCAAAGGCACATTTGCAGAGTGTGGAGGATGTTTTGCAACATTTTTCTGCAAATGTTGTCAGACTAAAAGGGATAAATGTATGTTCCAGATAAACAAGGTAACATACCTTGGATATAAGATTAACAAGATCACACTTTGTTGAAGAGAAGATGAAGGCCATAAAAAGGGCAGCAACTCCAAGGAACATAATGGAGTTGAAGTCTCTTACAGGTCTCATAAATTACCATGGGAAATTCATACTGAACCTGACGACCCTGCTGGCACGCCTACATGAACTGCTAAAAAGATCAGAAATCGTTATGATAAATGCGACAAGGCAAAGCCTTTGCAAACATCAAACAACAATTACTGTCAACAAATGTGTTAGCCTATTACTACTTCCTGAGACCACTCATTGTAACCTGTAAAGCCTTCTCTTATGAGATATTATCATACCATTATGACAACGGGGCAGAATGTCCAATTGCATCAACTTGCAGTTAAAAAAAACTCTGTCCACTAAAAACTTGAGAACCGGTCTTGAGGACTACGAGGTCTCAGAGTTAGAGATGAAGACAGAGTTGGTGGAAGCTCAGCAAGAGGTTGCCACCAAGGATGCACTCCTACAATGGGTCTTCAACAAGCTTCATGTAAAAGACGTTCACCTATTTATTAGATGCTCCCCAACCAAACTTGGAAAGCCAGAAATGGGACGATGAGCAAAGTGACACAAGAGACCCCATCATCACAGGAGTGAAGGGGACCTCTCAGATTTGGAGTTGATGGGATGTGATAATCCTTACAGGCCCCAAGGGGAGTCTCTAATTAATCTCCTCATGGAGCTCATTGAGTTTGAGTTCCCTTAGTAACAGGCAATGGCCTGCCCAGCTGGAAGTCATCACCTGAGCCCTTTATAATTCAGATTCAAAGAAAAATAGGTTAAAAAAAAACAGAAACATAGTTTCCATGGATGATCTGGGGTGGAAAAAAGAAAAATAAAGTACACTATTTTGCCCTAAAAAGTAAGAACATTGAAAGGAACTTCTCCTTCAAAGAAGCTAAAAGAAATGCACTGAACCAGAACTAGAGTTGGTAAAGCAGAAAAATACATAAGTATTCAAAAGAAATGTGTTCCAGGGTGTCAGCATACTAGTAGAAATTCGGGGCCACCCTTGTCCAGACATGTTTCTGTGTCAGCAGCACAAAAACATTAGGGGCCATCTTGCAGTGCAGTGGTACTGTCATCACTCCTGGATCAGGAGGCCCAGGTTCAAGTCCCACGTGCTGCAAAGATATGTATTAACATCTCTGAACATGGGGCTGCAGAACTGGGCTGGGACTAGCCTATCTATGCCATGAGAAATGGCTCTGTTTTGATGTTCAACAATAAATAATGTTCCTTTTCAGTCAGGCTTCAAGAGTTATTATATGCCCCTGTCCTTTTGGTGACAGAAGGTGCTATTGAAAGGATCTTGGTAAATTACTGCAGAGTATCTTTCAAACGGCACACAGAGATGCCATTGTGTGTTGGTGGTGAAGGTAGCGAATGTTGAAGGTGGTGAATGAGTTGCCATTTTGTGCTGCATATTTTTTGTGTTGTTAGAACTGAACCCATTCAGGTAGGTGGAAAGTATTCCATCACTCTCCTGACTTTTCCCTTTGTAGATGGTGGGCAGGTATCAATGAGACAGGAGTTGAGTTACTCACGATAAAATTCCTACCCTCTGACCTGTCCATGGAGGCACAGCATTTATGTGGCTGGTTCAGTTCATGGTCAATTATAGCCCCAACAATTTGATATTGGGCATTTCAATGATGGTAATGCCATGAAACATCAAGTGGTGATGGCTAGATTCTCTCTTGTTGAAGGTGGTCATTTCCTGGCCACAAATGTTACTTGTCACTTTGATGATTGAGTGTAGACTGATGGGGTAGTAATAGGCTGGTTTGGATGTGCCCTGCTTTTTGGTTACAGCACATACTTGGACAATTTTTGACATTGTCAGATGGAACAGCTTGGCTGGAGGTGCAGTTAGTTCTGGAGTACAAGTCTTCAGTGCTAATGTGAGAATGTTGTCAGGGCCCACAGTATTTGCAGTATTCATGGTCCTCAACAGTTTCTTTACAAAATGTAGAGTGAATCTGGTAGCATGAATACTAACATTTGTGCTGCTGGGGATCTCAGGAGGAGGCTGAGCGGGATCATTCATTCATACTGATCATGGAAAATGGTTGCAAATGCTTTAGCCTTGCCTCTTGCACTGCAAGGCTTCTCCATCATTAAGGATGGAGATGTTTGTGGAGCCTCCTCTTCCAGTGAGTTGTCTCAAACACACAGATCATGATTGACAAGTTGCTTACAGAATCTCTGACATTTGATCTCACCGGCTGCTCACATTCCCTCATGGCTTGTAGGTCATACCAGTGCATGATTTCCACTTCCAGAAACTGCATATTCTCCTAAATGTTGATAATTAAATCCAAGTATTGCACCACCTCATAGATAGCTACTTCATGGACTGTATATGACTGGCAGTCTCAAACTACAACCCAGATTTCAAAACACTGGCAACTAATATTGAGGAGATGAAATGCAGACTAGGTGACACTTTCAGAACACCTGTCTGCAAAAATGACCCTGAGCTTTCAGTTGCTTGCCACTTTAACATCATATTTCTCCAACAACATTTCTTGTCTCCGGCTCACTGCAGTACTTCAGCAACTCTTAGCACAAGCTTGAAGAACTACATCTCATTTTCCTCTTAAGGTATCTGCAGTTCAATAATTTTAGTGCCTGATTCCATCCTTTCACTTTTTTAACACACCCCACACACTGTTATGACATGGGTTACTTTTAGCATATTCACCCATTCCTAGGCCCATTATCACATTATATCGGTTGCATTCAGCACAACTAATCCATTTTCTCATTCTTATTCAGCTTTTCTTCTGTCCTAACCGGTTATCCAGTAACTCCTTGTTTACCTACCCCTTTCATATCTCTCTTTCTGGGCTCTGCTTCGACCTATCTGCTCTCCCCACCACCCTGCCCCACCCACTTCACAGCCCCAGTTCGGCTTCAGCATAAATACCAGTTTTTCCCAGCGACTGACATTTCTTATGGAAGAGTCACCAGACTCAAAACATTAATTATGTTTTCTCCAACAGATACTGAGTTTCTCCAGCAGTTTCTATTTATATTGATTGTCTATTCTGTGAGAAAAAAATGTGGTGCTGGAAAAACACAGTTGGTCGGGCAGAATCCGAAGAGCAGAAGAGTCGATGTTTCAAGCCTAAGCTTTTCATCAGGAATGTGGGGGGCCATGGGAACTGACAGATAATTGGGAGGGGGGGGGGGGGGGTGGGGCTGGGGGTGGTTTGATTGTTGGGAATACAATACGTAGATGAAGATGGGGGTCTGATGGTGATAGGTCGGAGTGGAGGGTGGAGCGGATAGGTGGGAAGGAAGATAGACAGGTAGGACAGTTCAAGAGGGCAGTGCCAAGTTAGAGGGTTGGATCTGGGATAAGGTGGAGGGAGGGGAGTTGAGGAAACTGATGAGATTGACATTGATCCCCTGTGGTTGGAGGGTCCCAAGGCGGAAGATGAGGTGTTCTTCCTCCAGGCGTCGGGGGGGACTGGAATTTGGCGGTGAAGAGGCCCAGGACTTGCACATTCTTGGCAAAGTGGGAGGGGGAGTTGAAGTGTTCAGCCACAGGGTGGTGGGGTTGTTTACTGCCTGTGTCCCACAGATGTTCTCTGAAACGTTCTGAAAGTCGGCGTCCTGTCTCCCCCGTGTAGAGGAGACCACATCGAGAACAACACATACATTAGATAAGGTGTTTGGAGGTGCAGGAAAATCTCTGCTGGATGCAGAAGGATCATTTGGGGCCTTGGATGGAGGTGAGGGGGGAGATGTAGACACAGGTTTTACATCTCTTACGGTAGCAAAGGAAGGTGCCGAGAGTGGAGGGTACTCCCAATTCCTCCCTCTCCGCCGCATCTGCTCCCAGGAAGACCAATTCCACCCCACAACATCCCAGATGGCCTCCTACTTCAAGGAGCGAAATTCCCCCTCCCACGTAGTCAACAATGTCCTCCAATGCATCTCCTCCACTTCCCGCATTTCCACCTTTAAACCCCACCCCTTCAATTGCAACATGGACAGAACCCTCTTGGTCCTCATCTTCACCCCACCAACCTCCGGATTAAATGCATCATCATCCGCCATTTCCGCCACCTAAAATCAGACCCACCACCAAAGATATATTTCCCTCCCCACACCTGTCTGCGTTCCGCAGAGACCACTCTCTCCACGACACCTTCGTTAGGTCCACGATCCCAACAAGCCACCCTCCACTCCCGGCACTTTCCCTTGCTACCACAAGAGGTGAGTGAGAGTGTATCATGCAGTGGGGTCACCTGCAGTGTGACATGAATCCAAGGTCCCGGTTGAGGTCATTCCCATAGGTACCAAACTTGGCTATCAGCTTCTGCTCAGCCACTCTGCATTTTTGCTTGTCCTGAAGCCCGCCTTGGAGGATGGTCACCTGAAGGTCCGAGGCCGAATGTCTCTGAGAGGGGACATTCCTGCTCGGTGAGTGTTGTGCGGTGTCCAATCATCCGTTATCGTAGCGTCTGATCGGTCTCACCAACGTACCATGCCTCAGGGCATCCTTGCCTGCAGTATATGAGATAGACAACATTGACTGAGTCACATGAGCCCCTGCCGTGTACATGGTGGGTGGTGTCCCCGTGTGTAATGGTGTTACTCATGTCGATACTCTGACACGTCTTGTAGTGGCTGCTGTGGCAGGGTTGTACAGTGTTGTCCTGATGGCTGGGCAGTTTGCTACGAATCATGATCTGATTAAGGTTTGGTGGTTGTTTAAAGGTGAGAAGTGAAGGCGTGGAGAAGGTCTTGGCATGATGCTCATCCTCATCAATAATGTGTTGCAGGCTGTGAAGAACATGGCGTAGTCGTTCGGCTCCCGGGAAGTACTGGACAACGAAGGGTACACTGTCTGTCTGTTGCAGCCTGTGTGTCTGTCTCCTGAGAAAGTCATTACGGTTTCTCGCTGTGGCACATCGAAACTGGCGGTCGATGAGTTGAGCATTGTACCCTGTTCTAATGGGGGCATTTTTGAGCACTTTCAAGTATCCATTACATTCCTCCTCATCCAAACAGATCCTGTGTATGCGGAGGGCTTGTCCATGGGGGATGGCTGTTTTAATGTGTTTCGGGTGGAAGCTAGAAAAGTGTAGCAAGTAAGGTTATCCATAGGTTTGCGGTACAGTGAGGTGCTGAGTTGGCTATCCTTGCATAGTGATGCATATGTCCAAGAGAGAGACAGATACTAAAGAGTAGTCCACGGTAAGTCTGATGGTGGGATGAAACTCGTTGATATCACTGTGTAGTTGTTTCAGTGACTCCTCACCATGGGTCCAGAGGAAGAAAATTTTGTCAATATATCTAGTGTATAGTGATGGTTGGAGGTCCTGTGCAGAAAAGAAGTCTTGTTCAAACTTGTGCATGAAGGTGTTGGCATACTGGGGTGCAAATTTGGTCCCCATGGCCATTCTGTGTGTGGATGAAGAACTGGTTGTCAAAGGTGAAAATATTGTGGTCGAGGAAGAAGCAGATGAGTAGTAGCACAGTGCTCAGAGATTGGCAGTTGTTGGTATTGAGTACTGAGCCTGTTGCCCTGATGCGGTCATCATGGGGGATGATGATATAGAGTGCTGACATAGAGTGCTGACACGTCCATTGTGACGAGGAATGTTCCCAGTTCGACTGGTCCGTGGGTGTTGGGTTTCTGTAAAAAATCTGTAGTGTCGTGGCAGAAGCTGGGGGTCATCTGCACAATGGGCTTCAAATGGCTTCGACATAGCCTGAGAGGTTCTCACATAGGTCTCATTGCCTGATACAATGGGATGTCCTGATGTGTTGGTTTGTGTATCTTTGGAAAGCAATACAAGTCACCTACGTGAAAAGTACGTGGGATGAGAGCGCATAGGGAACTCTGAAGGATTGGATCAAAAGTCCTGATCAATGCTTTAGTTCATGAATGTGCTCTTTGGTCAGATCGGCTGGTAGTTGCCTGCATTGTTCCTGGTTGTTCAGTTGTTGGTACACTTCCTTGCAGTAATCTGTTTTATTCTGAATGACAATGGCTCCTCCTTTTTCTGCTGGTTTCATGGCGATGTTGCGATTGGTTTTGAGAGCATGGATGACACTGCATTGTGATCGGGTGATGTTTTGCTCTACCTTGTGGGTGCGGCTGATGAATCCGGCATTCACATATTTCTTGACGGTTTGAGCATTCATGTCAAGCCCAGGGCAGCGGCCTCCAAGTCGACCCCTTCTTTGGTTGCTCCTCTGTGGATCCCTATGATATGCTGCAGGCAAGGCTGCCCTGAGACATGGTACATTGGCGAAACCGAACAGTTGCTACGACAACAGATGAATGGACACACATAACAATCACCGGACAGGAGTGTTCCTCCCAGTTAGGGAGCACTTCAGCGGTCTGGAACATTAGATCATTAGGCCTCAGACTTCGGGTGACCAAACTCCAAGGTGGACTTCAGGACAAGCAAAAACGCAGAGTGGCTCAGCAGAACGGCCTCAACCGGGACCTTGGGTTCATGTCACACCACAGGTGACCTCACTGCACGAAACACACACACACACTCTCTTAATATAAACTTATGGGGTGAATTTGGTTTTGCAGAATTACATTTCATTTTGCTCAAAAACTGCATGAATCCATTTAAAACTCTATAAAACTACACAGAGGGTTTTGTCAGTCTGACATAGCATTGGGACACAGACAGACTTCACACCTATTGCTTAAAAAGCTAAGCTACCTTGTGAATGTAATTTAAAATAATTTCTGGGATTTACATATCAAAGAACAGAAACCAGCATACCTCATTAAAAAAGATGAAAGTTTTTCATCTAAGACTGTTTACTGTATCACATCTCCATGACACTGGGCTCCTTTGGCTCTAAATTCTGTCAGCATGACCTTAACCTCCAAACCACCTGATGAAGGAAGCTAGTGCTGTTGAACTATAACCTGGTGTTGTGTGATTTTTAACTTTGTCCCTCCCAGTCCAACACCGACATCTCCATGTCATAAGTAACGTAAGTAAAAGATACTTCTGAAACGTTTCAGAATGAAGAGATAAGATGCATTTCCAACTGTTGACTGTCGTAAGATAACAAGTATACAAATAAGAATGACACAACTATACCTCAAAGAAGAATCGCAGCATCAAGGCAAGTGCCCCAAAGCAGAAACCAGGGCCAATCTGTTGTGTGTAGATGCTCTTATCAGGGTAAAGGCCTTTTTGGTCTTTCATCTTCTTCACCTGTCCAATTAAAAGCAGTTGTTATTCAGCAACGTTATTCATACTTAAATATTACCCCTTATGGCAACAACTTTCTATTGAACAATTAATTACAAGGTGTCTCCCTAATTTCACACTTGAACATATAATTTGTCCTATATAGTATGTTATGAAGATGTGGGAGTACTGTACCTTTCAGAGAGTTAAAAGCTAGCAAAAACTACCTGACAGCACCAAGTGTTCTGAAAAAAGATATAATGTGACATTTGGTCAAACAACTTGATTAGCTGGTTGCCTGGAAAAAAAACAAATTCGAATTCAGCTAATCAGCTTAAATCATATCCCAAACTACCCACCTCCAATCAAGTTTGAATTGAGTATATTGACAATCTTAAAAGCCAATGACACAATCCGATGCTTTGGGGATATAAGCCCAGGGAAAGTTAAACAGGTGGGAGAAGAACTGCCAAGCCAATAACATCTGCAACTGCCCAGAGAATAACTCTCTTAAAGGTACCTTTATCGATCAGTAACCTGTGAAGTAGAATCCCCAAGAAGAAGAAGAGAGGAATACAGAGAAGAACAAAAAGCTGCCTGGCTTTTTTTAGATTAGATTACTTACAGTGTGGAAACAGGCCCTTCAGCCCAACAAGTCCACACCCACCCGCCGAAGCATAACCCACCCAGACCCACTCTCCTACATTTACCCCTTCACCTAACACTACGGGCAAGTTAGCATGGTCAATTCACCTAACCTGCACATTTTTGGACTGTGGGAAGAAACCGGAGCACCTGGAGGAAACCCACGCAGACACGGGGAGAATGTGAAAACTCCACATATAGAGTCGCCTGAGATGGGAATTGAACCCAGGTCTCTGGTGCTGTGAGGCAGCAGTGCTAACCACTGTGCCGTCGTGCTGCCCACTAAGAGATAAGAAGTTTTGTTTTGTAAATCTTAATCGAGAGTTTTATTGGACTAGTATTATAGAAGGGAGGATAAAAGATAGGTTAGAGAAAGGAGTTGAAAAGAGTTGTTAGTTAATTAATCTCTTAATTATACTTTAAGAAATAAAGTTGTTACTTTTACTTTAACTAGGTCTTGGCCTATTGAATTTTCACAGATTACTACATGGGATAAATCTTTTCTGTGTTGCTAGGTTAAAATAAGCAGGAGGGTTTACCCCACATCATAACCAGTATATGCATTTCATTGACCATACTTTCTAGGGCAGTGATCACAGCACACTCGGCAATCTAGAATAATTAAGGATCATCTGTGAGGAAAGTAAGATATACCTACAATATAGAGCAAGAGTGACACATTCAGTATAACCCTGCTATATTGCCATTTATTTTCCACTTGAGCTCCCTCCCATTCATCCTCAACTAGCCCTGTCAGCATAATCTCTAATCTCTTTTTCCCCATTCTTATCCAGATTCCCCTTAAGTATATCTGTGCTAATTGTTTCAATTATGTTTACAGGATGTAGACATCATGAACTAAGGAAGCATTTATTACCTAATTACCCTAGAGACAATGGTAGTGGGCTAGCTCCTAAAATACTGCAATCCTTAAGCTGTAGAGGCACGCACAATAATGTTAGGAAGGGAGCTCCAAGCTTTTGACCCAGAAACATGGAAGGAACAGCAATATAGTTTCAAATCAACATGGGTTGTGACTTGAAGGGAAACTTGCAGCTGGTTGCTTTTCCAAGCATCTGGTGACCTTCTCCTTCAAGGTGGGAGAGGATGTGCATTTGGAAGGTGCTGTCAAAAGAACCTGGTTGGGTTAATGCGGTGGTACACACTTCTGCTACTTATGTTGGTGGTGAAGGAGTGAATATCGAAGGTGTTAGATGTGTTTACAATCAGTGGACTGTTTGTTCTGGATGGTATCAAGCTTCTTGAGTGTTGTTGGAGCTGCACTCATCCAAGCAAGGAGGAGCTGTTCCCATCAATTTATGACTTATGCTTTCTAGATAGTGGACAGGCATTCAAGAGATAGGAAATAAGTTCCTCACTACAGAATTCCTATCTTCTGACCTATTCTCGTAATCACCGAATTTATACGGATGTAGGTTTGCTCGCTGAGCTGGGAGGTTCATTTCCAGACGTTTCGTCACCTTACTAGGTAACATCTTCAGTGGGCCTCAGGCGACGCAGTGTACATGATTCCTGCTTTCTATTTATATGTTTGTGTTTCTTTGGGAGCAAACCTACATCCAGAACCTCAACCTGAGCTACAAATCTTCTCAAAACTCACCGAATTTATATACTTAAAAAAAAAGTATCACAGGATGTGGCGTCACAGGCTAGGCCACCATTTATTGCCTATCCCAATTCTCAGAAGGCATTTAAGAGTCAGTAACATTGCGGTGGGTCTGGAGTCACATGTAGGTCAGACCAGATAAGAATGACAGTTTCCTTCCCTAAAGGACATTAGTGAAATAGATGGCTTTTTCCGACAATCGAAAACATGATCATCATTAAACTCTCAATTCCAGATTTGTATTCATCTACCACGGTGGGATATAAGGCTAGTGGAGTTTAATTTCTGGTCAATGATAACCTCCAGGATGTTGATAGTGGGCAATTCAATGACAGTCATGCCTTTGAACATCAAGTGGTGATGGATGATTCTCTGTTGTTGATGGTAGTCATTGCCTGGCATTGACATGATATGAATGTTACTTGCCACTAACATACAAACACATGAATTAGGAACTGCGGACCATTCAGCCCCTCGAGCCTGTTCCACCATTCAATAAGATCATGAATGATGTCATTGCTCCACATTCCTACCTACCTATCTTCCACATCCCACAATCTTTCATAAGCCATTCTTAATCAAGAATCTATTTACCTCTGCTTTAAAATATTCAAAGATTCTGTTTCCACTTGCTTTTGAGGAACAAAGATCCAAAGACTTAAGACCCAGTGTGAAAAAACAAACTCCTTCACCTTTGTCACAAACAGTTGACCGGTTATTTTTAACAATGACCCTCTAACCAACCAAAGGGACCATCCTCTTTACATTTACATTAGTCAAGGTCCCTCAATATCTTATATGTTTCATCCAGTTGGTTCTTTACACATCTACATTTTAGCAGATACAGCCTGCCTAACCTATCCTCCAAACACAACATGCCCATTCCAAGTATTAACCTAGTGAATAATCTCTGAACTGGTTCCCCCAATACATATACATCCTTCATTAAATAAGGAAAGCAATATTCTACACAGTACTCATACAGTCATAGAGATGTACAGCATGGAAACAGACCCTTCGGTCCAACCCGACCATGCCGACCAGATATCCTAAACCAATCTAGTCCACCTGCCAGCACCCAGCCCATATCCCTCCAAACCCTTCCTATTCATATACCCATCCAAATGCCTCCTAAATGTTGCAATTGTACTAGCCTCCACCACTTCCTCTGGCAGCTCATTCCATACACGTACCACTTTCTGTGTGAAAACGTTGCCCCATAGGTCCCTTTTACATCTTTCTCCTCTCACCCTAAACCTATGTCCTCCAGTTCTGGACTCCCCGAACCCAGGGAAAAGATTTTGCCTGTTTACCCTATCCATGCCCTTCATAATGTTTTAAAACTCTATAAGGTCATCCCTCAGCCTCCGACGCACCAGGGAAAACAGCCCCAGCCTGTTCTGCCTCTCCCTATAGCTCAAATTCTCCAACCCTGGCAACATCCTTGTATATCTTTTTTGAACCCTTTCAAGTTTCACAACATCTTTCCGATAGGAAGGAGACCAGAATTGCACACAATATTCCAACAGTGGCCTAACCAAAGTCCTGTACAGCTGCAACATGACCTCCCAACTCCTGTACTCAATACTCTGACCAATAAAGGAAAGCAGACCAAATGCCTTCTTCACTATCCTATCTACCTGCAACTCCACTTTCAAGGAACTATGAACCTGCAGTCCAAGGTCACTTTGTTTA
>NC_057739.1:47004768-47017489 GCF_004010195.1 Chiloscyllium plagiosum
AATCCCCTACCATAACTACCCTATTATTCTTACAGATAGCTGAGATCGCCTTACAAGTTTGTTTCTCAATTTCCCTCTGACTATTGGGGGGTCTATAATACAATCCCAATAAGGTTATCATCCCTTTCTTATTTCTCAGTTCCACCCAAATAACTTGCCTGGGTGTATTTCTGGGAATATCCTCCCTCAGCACAGCTGTAATGCTATCCCTTATCAAAAATGCCACTCCCCTTCCTCTCTTGCCTCCCTTTTTATCCTTCCTGTAGCATTTGTATCCTGGAACATTAAGCTGCCAGTCCTGCCCATCTCTGAGCCATGTTTCTGTAATTGCTATGATATCCCAGTCGTTATGTCACCAATGCCCTGTGTAGCTGAAGCATAACCTCCTTACCTTTGTATTTGAGCCCATGCTGAGGCTGAGAGTTCAGGACGTTGGAGAAAAAGAAACACAAAAGAAAATAAAAAGGAAAAAAAGAAAAAGAAACGAACGGAGTGGATGAGTTTCGGCTGAAAAGTCCTACTCCACCACCTTCTTGGAACCCAGATTTTTTTGCATCATTAGCAAATTTAGCAACCATATCTTCAGGCCAAGTCATTTATATAAAATGTAAAAATTGAAACTCTGGCACTGATGCTGTGACACACTGCTTGTTACTTCTTTTCAACCATAACATTTTCCATTTATGCCTGTTCAGTTTCCTATTTACTAGCAAATCATCTATTCATCCCAGTGCAGAGGGTTTATTTTCTGCAATAATTTCTAATGTGACACCTTATCAAATTCTGGAAATTGAAGATTAGTTCATACACCTGTTTCCTTTTATTCACAGCATACATTACTTCCTCAAAGAACTCCAATAAATTGGTTAAATTTCTCTTTCACAAAACCATGTTGACTCCACCTATTAACCTTGAATTTTTAAGTCCCCTGCTTTAGCTTATGTTAGAATAGGTTCTAACATTTTCTCTGTGACAGACATCAAGCTAACACGCCTGAAGACTCTTGTCTTTTTCTCTCCCTTCAATGTTTTTTTTAAAACTTTTTTTTGAGTCATACAGCATAAGTTACATGCACTAACTTTAAATTGAAAGGAATCTTCCCTGAATATTGGGAACGTTGGACAATTAAAACTAATACATTAACTATCTCACCAACCATTCATTCTAAGACCCTTGGATGAAGTTGCAAGTCATGAAGTATATTCAAGACAGATTTTTAATCAGTAAATGAATCAAAGGGTATGGGAATAATGCAGTAAAGTGGCACTAAGGATTATCAGATCAGCCATAATCTCATTGAATGGCACAGCAGACTCGATAAGAATATAAATGGCCATTTGATTTATGTCTTATGGTCAAAATCTACACAGTAAAACAACCTGATATTTAAGTGAACCAAAGACTGGATTAATAGATACTCAATTATTATTCTGGTCCTAAAATTGGTGAAACAAAAAAAAAGAGAGAAACTAGGTCAGATGAATGCCAGAAGAGCTGCAATGATGAACAGTAATAGTGATATAACATTAGGACATGCATAGATGCTTTAGTAACTCTACGTACAAATTTGATGGTTATTATGAAGACAGCTGTTCCAATTGGTCCAGAGAAAACACCATAGCCCCAACGATCTTGATAGATTCGAACACTCAGAGTGAGCACTCCAAATATAACCAATGTAGACCTTTTTGGTTCCTCAAATTCTGCCAGTGCTAAATACCAAATAAGAAAACAAAAGGGCATTTATAGTTACTTATTATTTCATACAAATGAGTAAGCTATCTCGGAAATGCAATGGGTATTGTCCTAATAAGTAAGACAATTGAAACAACAGATGTTATAGAATCCACTGATTATCTTTATAATTCACTATCAGCTTTCTACTGTTTAACTTGTCAGCATTGAAGATGTTAACCTCAAATATCATTAATGGTCATGAAGAATCCACATCAGAATTTCATATATGCACAAGTAGACTTTTAACACACACGCTCTTTGATTTTGTACTCACTTCCACTGAGAAAGAAACTTGCCTCATGACATCCCATGGTAGATTTCATATCAGATTTTTAAACACATAAAAGAATCACAAATCTAAAGCTGCATCTGGGCTCTTGTGGTACGGTGGGAATATCTGTACCACTAAGTTAGGAGGCTCAGATTTAAGACTCACATGCTCCAGACGTATGTCATAATATTTCTGAACAGGTTGAACAGAAAATAGCTAAAGCTGTCACCATCACTGGGGTGCATGGCTACATGCTCAAAGCCACTAGCCACTTGTTTTCTTATGACACATGGGAAAATTATACAAAATGCAGCTTCTTCTTTCACTTGTCTGAAATGTCCATTTTTAAAATATTAACAATCTGATTCATAGGCAAAAGCATTGTCATGAGATTATTCCTGCGAGGTATAAAGGCTTGAACAGCCTCCTGTGTTGCATCATTTTATGATTCCACCTCAAATAATGAGTAACACATGCTATTTGATTTTGGTGGAATTAAATCAGAATCCAAAACCTTTGAAAGACATTACTGCCGAGTCGGTAATGGCATAGTGGTAATATCACTGGACTAGTAATGCAGAACCTCAGACTAATGTGTGCAAAATGGGTGCAAATCCTATGGTAAATTATGAAATTTGAAAATAAAAATCTGGAATAAAAAACTAGCCTACTGGCAACAATGTAATTATTGATACTGATTCTCAATTCAGATTCTACCAGGGTCACTCAGTTCCTGACTTGATTACAGCCATGATTCAAACATGGACAAAACAGCAGAATTTCAGTGAGGTGGGAGTGACTATCCCAAAACTCAAGGCTGTGTTTGACTCTGTAACATTAGAGTCTTGGCAAAACGAGAGTCAATGGGAATCAAGAGGAAGACTCTACACATGTTGCAGTCATACCTAACACAAATGAAGATGATTATGGTTTTGCAGGTCTCTCTCTCACCTTCAGGATGGTTCTGCAGGAGTTCCTCAGGGTAGTATCCAAGGCCCAACCGTCTCGGTAACCTCGTCAATGACTTTACCTCCATCATAAGGTCAGAAGAAGGGTTGTTCACAGATGATTGCATAGTGATCAACAACATTCATTTAGATACTGAGGTAGTCTATGTTCCTTCATACCACACAAGTGCCAGGCATTGAGCATATCCAACAAGGAAGAATATAATTGCCCCATCAGGTTCAATGGCATTGCCATCGCCAAATTCCCCATTATTAAAATCCTGGTAGTTCCATTGACCAGATACTAAACTGGTCTAGCCTTTTACATTTGTTGAGGATCTAAAATCTGAATACAGGCTGAAGTAACTAGTTGTAGTCAGGAACAACCATTTAATACATGCTCTTACTAACATAGGCAGCAATAAAATGGCTTCTTAATGCAACTAACATGACAAAATGGCTTCTAGGCTGCAAATTGACAATTCTGCTTAAAGCTGCATAAAATGGCTTTTAACCCGGCTAAAAGCTGAACTAACCATAGTCTGTCTCAACAAAGATTAGCAGACAATGCTTCCTTTACAACATAGAAATAACTAGACTAGATAAGACATTACTAGCCATCCTAACTGACCTTGCAAGTGCAGGTGCAGAGACTAGGTTTGCAAGATATTAGATCCCCCCACCCCGCCCCGTTAATGCCGTTCTTTCTCCCATTCCTCAGGATCCTGTTAGTTCGGCAACTGCAGCTCATCTTCAAACATATGCTGCTACTGTAGCCAAGCCTGTTCCCCCACCCCCTCCTCAGTTTACTAACTTTTAATACTAAACTAATACTTGCAGTCGACAAAAATCAAAATCTAACCAATCCTCTAAAAAACAACGCGCTCAACCATCAGAAACCCCATTGAGTTCCTCTTCGAGGACTCGAGAGACTAAATACATGCATCAGGCATGTTCCCAATGAGAGAACTGCCGAGCCCACGGGCTGGCACTCCCAGTCAAAACGCCACTATCCGTGTCTACTGTCCCTGGAAACCCCATGAAATTATGTCTATTCTCAGTAATGCACCAGACCGCCACAAGGCCCCTCAACGCCACAATTCAAGTTTATGATGGCACTGCCCAGGACCTTTGGGCCCTTATTCAACAAATCCTTACCTGTACTGAATACGCCCAGTTCACTGAATGCATTGGTTACAATGATTTCACTGCCCTCTCCAAAGCTGTAGCTCAGGATCAGCAGCAACAGGATGATATCCTTGCTGCTGCATCCGCCATACTGGTAAAACCTAATGATCTTACCAGTATTCTCGAACTTTGCCCTAAAAGTAAGGAGTCTGCTGAAGATTTCCTTGAACGCTTCCGAGAATGCTATGAGTCCTATTCTGGGGATCGAACCTTGAGTTTTCATGCTGACAATGCTCAATATAACTCCATGTTATTAAACTGTCTGCCGCCCTCTGTCACCACAGCAGTCAAGACAATCTGGACTTGGTTGACGCTAATGCTAATCAACTCCATCGTCCCTGGATCACCGCTTTGTGATCACTACCACATTGTGATCACTACACAATTCCTGAAGAAGGGCCTGTGCCCGAAACGTCGAATCTCCTGTTCCCTGGATGCTGCCTGACCTGCTGTGCTGTTCCAGCAATAAAGTTTCAACTTTGATCTCCAGCATCTGCAGACCTCACTTTCTCCTCGATCACTACCACATTACCCTGCAATCTAATGGGACAAGATCTGCTGTGTGCTTTTCAAGTTAAACTCGCCTGCTCCCCTGATGGTGTCCAACTTGATTCTAACTCCGTTGAGCGCCAACTGTACGTGTCCACTAAACCCCAATGGTGGTCACTTGACCCCCAAGAGTCTGGAAGTCACGTCACCCTTGCTTATGTTCGGACAGGCCAAGACAAATCCCTTAAAGATTTCTTCAGAGATTTGATTGGTACTGAATGGACTATACAGATCTTGGCTTGGGTCACTGGACCAGAAGGCAAAGCAGATTTCATTCCAATACGCTCTCACCTGTGGAAACAAGCAGAAATCTCAGCCCCTCACATCACCCGGAAGATTAATCTGCCTCATCACGCTAAGGACTGGGCCCCTTGGTCCACCGTATAGTCACCAGGGCTGGCCAACACTGCTATCAGCTGCAAACATTCCAAAGAGGGATGACTATCCTCTACTATCCAACTCCTACTTCAAACAATGCCACACTCCGGCACCATGAAGGTTGGGATATCCTTGAGTTAGTCCATCCAGAAGACTGAGTCGAAACACCCTCCCATGTTGGACTCACGGATTGCAAACCCATTCAGATCGCTCTAAAACCAAAATGTTACTCAACCATCCATCCGCCAATATCCGCTGAAACAACAAGCGATACCGAGCCTTACTGTTTAAATTGATGATTTTCTCCACCAAAGCATTCTGCTCCCTTGCCAATCACCCTGTAACATTCCAATTATAGCTGTCCCAAAACCTGGCAAGACAGACCAGTATAGACTGGTTTAAGACTTAAGAGCTATCAACGCCATCTTGCAGCCTCTTCATGCCCTGGTCCTAAATCCAGCATATATTCTAGCCCTCAGAAGCTAAATGTTTTGCTGTTGTTGACCTGCAACATGCCTTTTTTCTCTGTCTCTTCATGAAGACAGTCAGTACCTTATCGCCTTTACCTTTAATGGACAGCAGCTGACATGGACTTGACTACCTCAAGGGATCATACACTCTCTAACCCTTTTCTCTCAGGTCTTATAGAGAAACAATTGCAGTCTCTAAACCTCACAGGTGGATCTGCACTGATACAATACATAGACGACCTCTTTGTTGCCAGTCTGGATGAAGAATCCAACCACTCTGATGTCGTCCTCCTCCTCCTCAACGATCTGAAATGCCTGGGCTATGTAGTCTCTCTGAAAAAGGTTCCATTGCACAACGTCAGGTAAAGTTTTTAGGTTTCATCCTGTCTGCTGACTCACGTTCTTTTGAACAGACGTGCATCACTCCTATTGTCAACTTCCCAGTCCCAACAATTGGGAAACATGTATGCCAGTGGTTGGGCATGGTCAATATCTGCCAACAATGGATTCCCAACGCTGCCCTCCTCTTTAAGATGTTGACCCCATTTACCTCGTATGAAGGTACCTTTGACCTCTCCTCAGAGGCAAAACAAGCCTTCGATGAGCTTAAGCAAGCCTTATCACAAGCTCCCGCTTTGGAAAGACCACTCTATGACAGATCCTTCCAACTGTACTGCACTATTCTAGATGACTGTGTTTCCTCAGTTCTCACTCAACTACATAGAGATCGACACCGCCCAGTTGTCTATTTCTGTACTAAACTTTATTCTGTTGCTTTAGGACACCCTGTTGCACTCAAATCCTAACCGCTTTTGAGAACATGACTGAAGAGCTTCTGTGCAGAGTTTCCTCATTTCCCCTCCCCCCACCTTGTCTCAGTCAAATCCCTCGAACTCAGCCTTCCTAACCTGCAATCATCTTCCTGACCTCTCCGCCCCCTCCTGTTCCTTGGATGCTGCCTGACCTGCTGCGCTTTTCCAGCAACACATTTTCAGCTCATGTAGTAATTGCCCTGTTGGGACAATTGCAAACTCAACATTTGACTACTGCTCACCAAAACCGTTATGAGGTTTACCTCAACAATCCCTGACTGACCTTTAAGTACTGTACCACCATTAATCCTGCCGATTTCTTTGCACATCCCCCTTCACCCTTATCCGTTCCTGATCATGATTGTTTTCTCCTCATCAATGAGGACATTCAAATTTATCCAGATCTTTCGGATGCCCCTATCTCAGACCCTGATATCAATATGTTCACTAATGGTAGTTCCTCTACTGACCATACAGGTTGATGACCATGGCTCTGTCCTAGAGTCTGCTGCCTTTGAGACTCCTTTTCCTGCCCAACAAGCTGAGCTTTTTGCTCTGATCTGTGCCTGCATCCTTGGGATGGGTCTTTGTATTAACTTTAAAATTAACTCCCCATATGAATTTGGGGTTATACATGATTTTGGACAACTCTGAAAAAACAGAGGGTTTTTCACATTATCTGGTACTCCTATTCCCCACTGCCAGCTTGTCTCAGATCTTTTAACAGTGCTCCTGCTCCCAAAACAGGTTTAGATTAGATTAGATTACTTTACACTGTGGAAACAGGCCCTTCGGCCCAACAAGTCCACACTTACCCGCCGAAGCGCAACCCACCCATACCCCTACATTTACCCCTTACCTAACACTACAGACAATTTAGCATGGCCAATTCACCTGACCTGCACATCTTTGGACTGTGGGAGGAAACCGGAGCACCCGGAGGAAACCCACGCAGACACGGGGAGAATGTGCAAACTCCACACAGTCAGTCGCTGAGGCGGGAATTGAACCCGGGTCTCTGGTGCTGTGAGGCAGCAGTGCTAACCACTGTGCCACCGTTTCTGTTATCAAATGTGCTGCCCATACTACTGGCCAATCCCCTGTCGGCATTGGTAACCGTGCTGCTGATGAGACTGCAAAATAAGTCTCTCGTGGCCATTTAATGATTGTGCCTAAAATGATGAGCCAGACTGAAAGCTCCGACGAGAGTGGGTCAACCTCGGTCAAACTAATGCCAACCATTAAGATGTTGTTACCTTACAGTGGGACACCTCTGATTCTGAAAAGCAGTTGTGGTCCAAAGCCGGCTGTTATTGTAATCCTATTACTACACTATGGACTACTCCGGCTGGACAGATTTGTATGTCTGATGCTCTTGCTTTATGGGTCATTGATTGTCTCCACAATGCTACATATTGTGGTGCTTGTTCGACATCTGACCTCCTTTTGATCACCTGGTGGCGCCCTTGCCTCCAGCAGATGGCCCAATGCGTTAATGCTCGATGTCTCACCTGCCAAGAACACAACTGGACAAGGGTGGGACAGACAACCCTCCCTGAAGGGCCCTGCCAAACCCTGCAAAGGTGTCAGCACAATAAGTATGTTTTGGTCATGGTTGAAGCTTACCCTACTTCAAATGCTGCTGCCAAAACTGTTGTAAATATCTTACTTAAGGAGATTATTCCCTGCTTTGGTATTCCCTTTTGCCTGTGTCTGACAATGGTTCTCATTTTATTGGTGATATTAATGAAGAATGATGCTCTCACTTTGGAATATGCTGCCAACTTCATTATGGTTATCGTCCACAGGTTGCAGGGCTCGTGGAGTGTTGTTACCAGACTCTGAAAACTAAATTTACCAGATTGACTTCTGAGACAGGGTCCTTCATGGGTCAGGTTATTGCCTCTGGTTTTGTTCCACCTACAATGTGGGTAAAACTAACTAGTCCCCAGCCGAAATAGTCCAAGGTCGAGCTTTCCACACACCTTGGGATGATGCCTCCTCCTCTATTCACTTCCACCACATGACTGTCCTCCTATTTCCTCTCCTTGACTAAAATTTTGCGAGGTCTTCACTCCCAAGTCCGTGCTGCTCACGAGAAACTCTCCTCCCTTGACAGTGTTCCTACTGTTGAACCAGGCTCTTTCTTTCTCATCAAGAATTGGACACGCCGTGGTCTCCAACCTCGATGGGAAGGACTATTCCAGGTCCTCCTCACTACCCCGACTGCTGTTAAGGTGGTCAGACACTCTGCCTGGGTTCATCGCAATCATTGGAAGGTAATTGTACGATTCCAAGGGGGGAGATGATGGAGCTGAAGACGACGGGGAACTGAGAGAGGAACCGGAATCAAACCAGACAACTAAGATACAGCTGCATGTTTCGAATAGTAATTCTTCGTCTGTTTTAGATATCCCAATCCTTGCTCCAGAAATGACCATTATGATGAAGATCGAACTTACCCTGCTATATGGACTCGTCATTGCCAGCATTGGTGCTCAAGAAGGGACTGTTTACCCATGTGATCCTGAGCAACCAGAGACTGTGTACCACTTATGCCGGAAAGATGTCCTTGTGTGCCGAAAAACTGATTCCTTTGATGCATGGAACGTTAACAAGAATGACTATCGCAACGGTCAACTGCATCAAGAGGATCGGACAGTTCAGTTACAGAACAAGTCTAAATGGTTCTTACCCTGTCAAGGTGTTGTGTACCAGTTTGATTTCAGTTGTGCTATGGGCAGCCCTGGTAAGCCTTGTCCCCATTCAAATAGGTCTAAATCTGCACGCCGCAAAAGAGAAACGGGGAAAATATTATCTTTTACTAACAATATGTTTCTTCAAAGTCAAAATAAAATATTTGGTTGGGACAAAGTGGTCTGTTATGCCTTTACATCACAAAAGACTCTTTGACCCCTTTCCCCTTCCCGAAACCCAACGAAGGAGTATGGAATGCTTCTAAGGCATTTACCGGGCATAATTCCTGAAGAAGGGCTTATGCCCGAAACGTCGATTCTCGTGCTCCTTGGATGCTGCCTGACCTGCTGCGTTTTCCAGCAACACATTTTTCAGCTAGTATTTTTTCAGTCAAGGCAAAGCAACCAACTTCCTTGTCCTTGATGAAATAGGTACTCCCCATACTTTTCCCGCCTACTGTTCCCTGTCCAATTACCTGGGAATGGAAATGGGATTGGAGTTTCCCTGTCAAACGTTCAGTCTCACCCGAATTCTACGCACATTGGAGAGATGCTAGGGCTTTGGGCACCATTAAAACTCAGTCTTAGTGATTTTTCTTTAGGAGGGTCTGCAGGCATTATTAGCCATCAAAACCGAAATGATCTCATTTGCGGCCTCACCCTCTTGGACAACAAGACAGCCGTGACCTTACCAGGAGTTAAGGACATGCTGTCAGAATTACACCTATTTTCCCAACAAAACTGGTATGCCCTCGACTACCTACTCGAGAAGGAAGGTGGGGTTTGCATCATAGTTAAAGGCAAATGCATGATGGGGGTTACTGGCCTCATCGAGAATATTAGGAGAAAGTGAGGACTGCAGATGCTGGAGATCAGAGCTGAAAATGTGTTGCTGGAAAAGCGCAGCAGGTCAGGCAGCATCCAAGGAGCAGGAGAATCAACGATTCAGGCATGAGCTCTTCTTCAGGACAGAAGGGCTCATGCCCGAAACATCGATTCTCCTGCTCCTTGGATGCTGCCTGACCTGCTGCGCTTTTCCAGCAACACATTTTCAGCTCATTGAGAATATTACCAGGCATATAGAAAACATCCGCACCTTCGTCGGTCAAATGACAGAAGGCGTGGGATGGGGAGATTGGGGCTTTGGCTCATGATACAACTGGTTGATAAATCTGGCTATGTATATTGGTATTGGTTTAGTTTGTCTCTTTGCTGGCATTGCTATTGTTTAATGTGTAATTGCTAAGCTAATAACTTCTGTTGACAGCATCGGTTCACACCAGAAAATGCTTCTTCTCCATCCAACTGAAGATGAGGAGGTGCGATTGCCTACCCCTACTTCCTCCCCAGATGAGAAGGAAGTATGGCGTTGTCTCGCATCCATTTGATTGGACTGATCTAATCTATGCTCTCCCATCCTATGGTGTGGTCATGGAATGACCAAAGAGGGGAGATGAGCATCTGAAATCTGAACACGGGCTGTAATCAAGAATAACCATTTAATACATACTCTTACTAACATAGGCAGCAATAAAATGGCTTTTTAATGCAAATAACATGACAAAATGGCTTCTCAGTTGCAAATTGGCAATTCTGCTTAAAGCTGCATAAAATGGCTTTTAACCTGCTAAAGCTGCATAATTGACATGACCGCAGTCTGACTCTACAGAGATTAGCAGACAATGCTTCCTTTACAGCGTAGAAATAACTAGACTAGATAAGACATTACTAGCCATCCTAACTGACCTTGCAAGTGCAGGTGCAGAGACTTGGTTTGCAAGATAGGAGGAATTGGATGTTGGAAAATAAGGTTGGTTCCCAGGAAATATCATTGTGCCAAGTTGCTGTCAATAATGTCCTTTCTTTAAAATTGATTGGTAATTGTTTGAATGTGCTCTGTGATTATGGCCTGCATACTTCTCAAAAAAAAGTATAAAAATGTCTTTGTCTTAAGCCGCATGCGCAGTTTCTCTGAGCAACATGGAAGTGTTTAACCTCTGTGTAACTGGACAACCTGTGCCCGGCCAAGATTGAATAAAGTGTGAAATCTTACAGAACCAGACCGAATTGCTAGTGTTTATTGACTGATCGTGGAACTGAGAGATTCCTCCCATGGGTCAAGATCTTCGCTGTGACGAAACAAACAAATCAGAGGCTAGGAGTCCTGCAGTGAGCAACATACCTCTCAACTCCCGAAGTCTGTTCACATCTACAAAGCACAAGTCAGGAGAGTGATGAAATACTCTCCACTTGCCTGGATGAGTACAGCTGTGACAACAGAAGTTTGACATCAGAACAAAGCAGCTGGTTGACTGATCCCACATCATAAACTTTCATTCCCCCAACACCAATGTTCGGTAACAGCAGTGTGTACTGTCTACAAGACGCACCACCAAAAATTCTCCAAAGCTTCTGAGATAGCAACTTCCGAACCCATGAACACTATCATCTAGGAAGGACAAGGGATTGATTAAGAGGGGAAGATTAAGTGTGAGAGTAAGCTTGCAGGGAAAGTACAAACTGATTATAAAAGATTGTGATGAGGAAAAGATCAGTGAAGACAACACAGGTCTTTTACTGTCAGAAACAGAAGTTATACTGGGGAATAAGGAGATGGCAAACCAACTGAATACATAGTTTGGGTTCCGTCTTTGCAACAGAAGACACAAATAACATACCAAAAATATTGGGGTGGGGGAGGGGCTACATAGTGGAGACTGTTTAAGGAACAGTTGTTGCGAGTGATGCATAAATGTGTTCTTCTGAGACAGGCAAGAAGGAGTAAGATAAAGGAACCTTGGATGACGAGAGCGGAGGAGCTTCTCGTCAAAAGAAAGAAGGCAGCTTATGCAAGGTGGAGGAAGCAAGGGTCTTGCTCAGCTCTAGAGGATTATGGGCAGACAAGGAAGGACCTCAAAAATGGTCTGAGAAGAGCCCGGAGGGGGCACGAAAAAGGCTTGGCGGAAGGATTAGGGAGAATCCAAAGGCATTTTACACGTATGTGAGGAATAAGAAAATGATCAAAGAAAGAGTAGGGCCGATCAGGGATAGCATAGGGAACTCGAGTATAGAGTCTGAGGAGGTAGGGGAAGCCCTAAATGAGTTTTTTGCTTCTGTCTTTACTAAAGAAAAGGACCTTGTAGTGAATGAAACCATTGAGGAGCAGGTAAGCATGCTGGAACGGATAGAGATTAAGGAAGCTGATGTGCTGAAAATTTTGACAAACATTAAGATTGACAAGTTGCCAGGGCCAGACCAGATTTGACCTTGGCTGCTTTGAGAAGTGAGAAATGTGATTGCTTCGCCTCTTGCGAAGATCTTTGCATCCTCCCTCTCCACTGGAGTCGTACCTGAAGACTGGAGGGAGGCAAATGTAATTCCTCTGTTCATGAAAGGAAATAGGGAAATCCCCGGCATTTACAGACCAGTCAGTCTCACGCCTGTCGTCTGCAAGGTGTTAGAAAGGATTTTGAGGGATAGGATTTATGACCATCTGGAAAAGCATGGCTTAATTAAATGCAGTCAGCATGGCTTTGTGAGGGGCAAGTCATGCCTCACAAATCTTATTAAGTTCTTTGAGGATGTTACTAGACAAGTTGATGAGGGTCGAGCGGTGGATGTGGTGTATATGGACTTCAGCAAGGCATTTGATAAGGTTCCCCATGGTAGGCTT
>NC_057739.1:47018432-47032338 GCF_004010195.1 Chiloscyllium plagiosum
ACAAGATAATGAGATGCATAGATAGAGTTGATAGCCAGAGACGTTTTCCCAGGGCAGAAATTGTTAACACGAGGGGTCATAGTTTTAAGCTGTTTGGTGGAAAATATAGAGGGGACTTCAGAGGTGGTGGGTTCTTTACGCAGAGAGTTGAGAGAGCATGGAACGTGTTGCCAGCAGCAGTTGTGGAAGCAAGGTCATTGGGGATATTTAAGAGACTGCTGGACATGCATATGGTCACAGAAATTTGAGGGTTCGTACATTACGTTTACCTTACATGAGGATCAATGGTCGGCACAACATCATGGGCTGAAGGGCCTGTTCAGTGCTGTACTGTTCTATTTCGAAGCTCCTTGGAGCTGCCTGAACTGCTGTGCTCTTCCAGCACCACTAATCCAGAATCTGGTTTCCAGCATCTGCAGTCATTATTTTTACCTATGTTCTATAGTGTCTAGTGCAGGAAAATGGACAAATTGATCGGATTAAAGACCAATAAATCCCCAGGGTCTGATAACATACATCCCAAAATACTTAGAAAGTGGGCCAAGAAATAGCAAATGCATTGATGGTCATCTTTCAAGATGCTACAGCCTCTGGAACAATTCCTATGGATTGGAGGATAGCTAATGTAATCCCACAATTTAAAAAAGAGAAAACAGAATTATAGACTGGTTAGCCTAATGTTGGTAATGGGGAAAATGCTAGATTTATTATAAAAGATTTAATAGCTGAATACTTGGAAAACAGTGGCAGAGTCCAGTAAAGTCAGTGAAATAACTGCACAGAGGCAAATATCCATCCTCAAGTCACCTTTACTTATATGTGCACAATACATTGGCTCTGACCAGCCAGCTCAAAGCCAGTCCTTAGACTGAGTAGACTTTCTGAATCTCCTCTTTATATCTGCCAGGGCTCCATGGTAGACCCAGGTTAATAATCCCAATCAAGGATCTCATAGTCAATGAGATCTGGTTTCAATCACTACAGCGAGTATGGATTTCCAAAACGGAACTTATGCTTGACAAATCTGCTAGAATTTTTCGAGGATCTAATTAGTAGAGTTGATAAGGGAGAGCAAATGGATGTGGTTTACTTGAGGAATTTTGATAAGGTCCCACATAAGAAGTTAGCACGTTAAATTAGAGTGAATGCTGAGGAAGTTTCACTTGACCTGAAACATTAACTCTGATTTCTCTCCACAGATGCTGCCAGTTCTGCTGATCTTTTCCAACAATTGCTATTGTTGTTTCTGATTTACAGCATCCGCAGTACTTTCAGTTTTTAAAAATAAAATGCATGTGATTGGATGTTGTGTGCTGACATAGAAAGAGAACTGGTTGGCAGACAGGAAACAAAGGGTAGGAATAAACGTGTCCTTTTCAGAATGGCAGGCAGTGATTAGTGGTGTCCACAGAGATCAGTGCTTGGATTCCAGCTATTCACAACTTATATTAATGATCTAGATGAGGGAACTAAATGTAATATCTCCAAGTTTGAAGATGACACAAAGCTGGTTTGGAGGGTGACCTGTCAGGAGGATGCAGAGATGTTTCATGTGATTTGGACAAGTTGAGTGAGTGAGAAAATGCATGGCAGATGTAGAACAATTTGGATAAATGTGAAGTTATCCACTTTGCTAAGAGAAATAAGTAGGCAGGTTATTATCTTAATGGCTAGATTGGGAAAAGGAGAGGAAATCTGGGTGTCCTTGTACACCAATCACTAAAAGTAACCTTGCATCTGTTGCTGGTAGTAAAGAAGGTAATGGTAGGTTGGCCTTCATAATGAAAGGATTTGAGTACAGGTTCTGGGACGTCTTGCTACAATTGTATAGGGCCTTGGGGAGGCCACACCTGGTATATTGTATACAGTTTTAGTCTATTTGTCTGAGAAAGGATATTCTGGTTATGGATGGAGTGTAACAAAGGTTTACCAAACTAATTTGAGGGATTGCAGGACTGACAAATTAAGAGAAACTTGAACAGTTAGGACTGTAATCACTGGAGTTTAGAATGATGTGGAGGTGCAGTGTTGAACATGAGTAGACATGGTCAAAAATCATACAGCACCAGCTTATAGTCCAACAGATTTATTTGAAATCACAAGCTTTTGGAACACTGCCCCTTCATCAGGTGAAGTGAAGAGAGCACTCAGGCACAGACTTCATAATCAGTATGATCAAAAGATCATATAAATGGTGTAATTGGAGTGTCATCAGGCCAAATGATAGATCTCTGCAGGTGATCAAGAGTGTCAGACTATGTGAGTAAAGTGGAGTTTGGAAGAATGAGGAGACGGTCTTGTAGAAACCTCTAAATATTTAACAGGATTAGACAGGGTAAACATAGGAAAGATGTTTCTGATGATAGGGGAGCCCAGAACCAGGGGTCACAATTTAAAGATATGAGCTAGCCCATTTAGGACTAAGATGAGGAGACATTTCTTCACCCAGATTGTGGCAAGCCTGTGGAATTCTCTGCATCAGAAAGTGTTTGCGGCCAAAATGTTGAATGTTTCAAAAAGGAATTAGAAATAGTCTTAGCTCTAAAGGGTTCAAAAGGTATGAGGAGAATGCGGGAACAGGATATTGAGTTGAATGATCAGTCGTGATCACGTTGAATGGCTGAGCAGGCTTGAATGGCTGAATGATTTGCTCCTATTTTCTATGTTTGTTCTATAAGTGACAACTTTGATAGTTTCTTGCTGACTAAATGTCAATCAGTTTCAATGATAAGACATGAGTATAGTGAAAAGTATATAGAGAAACAGTATAAAGTAAAGGATACAATTTTAAAGATGGTTCAGAAGCCAAGGGACTCCAATGATTATAGAAGGTAGCAGGACAGATTGAGAACTTATTTAAAAAAGCTTATGGGATTCTGTATTCTATAAAGGAGGGCACAGAATACAAAGGAAGGCTGTGAAGGCATTAGAGAGGGTGCAGAAAAGATTCACAAGCATGTTTCTAGGGATGAGCAACTTCATTTACATAGATAGATTGGAGATACTGGGACTGTTATCCTAGGAGAAGTTGAGAGGAGAATTAATAGAGATATTGAAAATCATGAAGAGTAGATAAAATTGTTTCCATTGGTGGTAGGGTTAAGAAGCAGAGACAACAGATTTCAGGTAATGTGTAGTTTGCAGATGACACAAAACCAGTAGTAGACAGAGGACACTAAAAGTCTGCAGAGGGATATAGATAGGTTAAGTGAATGGGCAAGGGTATGACAAATGGAGTACAATGTTGGTAAATGTGAGGTGATCCATTTTGGTAGGAATAACAACAAAATGGACTTTTATTTAAATAGTAAAAAATTGCAGCATGCTACTCTGCAGAGGGACCTGGATGTCCATGTGCATGAATCACAAAAAGTTGCTTTGCAGGTGCAGCAGATAATTAAGAAGGCAAATAGTATATTGTCCTTCATTGCTAGAGTGATGGAATTTAAAAATAGGAAGGTTATGCCGCAGCTGTATAGGATGCTGGTGAGGCCACACTTGGAGTACAATGTACAATTTCGATCTCTTTACTCAAGAAAGGATGTAATAGCACTAGAGGGGGTGCAGAGGAGGTTCAGTAGGTTGATTCCAGGATTGAGAGGGTTGGCTTATAAGGAACGATTGAGTAGACTGGGACTATGCTCATTGGAACTTAGAAGAATGAGGGGGGATCTTATAGAAACATATAAAATTATGAATGGAATAGATAGAAGAAGGGTGTTTGTTTCCACTGGTGGGTGAAACTAGAACTAGGGGCATAGCCTCAAAATAAGGGGGAGCAGATTTAGGACTGAGTTGAGAAGGAACTTCGTCACCCAAAGGGTTGTGAATCTGTGGAATTCCCTGCCCACTGAATCAGTTGAGGCTGCCTTATTGAAAGTTTTAAGGCAAAGATAGATAGATCTTTGAACAGTAAAGGAATTAAGGGTTATGGCAAGCAGGCAGGTGAGTGGAGCTGAGGCCATGAAAAGATCAGCCATATCTTATTGAATGGGGGAGGAGGTTCAATGGGCTAGATGGCCTACTCTTGCTCCTATTTCTTATATTCTTACATAATTGGCAAAAGAAACGATTGAAACATGAGGAAATTCTCTTTTTTGCAGTGAGTAATTTGGATCTGGAAGGCACTGTCTGACAGTGCAGTGGACTTTTCTTGGGTGAATCAAGACATTCAAGAGGTAACTGGATTATTAACTGAAAAGGAGGAATGTGCATGGCTACAGGTTGAAGGCAGGAAATTGGCCCTGGATGAACTGCTACTTCAGAGTCAGCAAAGATATTAACAGTCATTTACTATACTGTCACCACTCTATGATCCAGTGCCTCTCATAGCTGTCAGATGCCTAAAATGTTAAATATAAGCATAAACTTGAACAACTTGAAATACTCAGTAGTCAACTTCAAAATTAAACATTTGGGGACATGTCTAGTGACACTGTAACAATATTATGGAAATAAACATTGAGAAACATTCACTATATGCCAATGCCTGTCCACCACCTACAAGGCACAAGTCAGGAGTGTGAAGAAATATTTTCCACTTAGCTGACTTTGTGCAGTTTCAACAGCACTGAAGATGCTCATGAAAGGAAAACAGGCCACTTGATTGGCACCCTATCCACAACCTTCTGAATTTGCTCCCTCTATCACCAACACATAGTGACAGAAATTATAGAAGCCCTTCAGTGTGGAAACAGGCCATTCAGCCCATCAAGTCCACCAGACACATCCATACCCTGTCCCTTAGCCCAGCATTTCCTGCATATAATCCACCTAGCCTACACATCCCTGGATACTGCGGGCAATTCACCTACTTTTTGGAGTATGAGAGGAAATCAGAGCACCCGGAGGAAACCCACGCAGACACAGGGAGAATGTGCAAACTACACAATCACCTGAGGATGGAAATGAACCTGGGTCCCTGGTGATGCAGCAATGCTAACCACTGATCTACTGTGCCACCTCAATAATCATCAGAGTGACTGAATTCTCCCATTTCTCTGAATCAGTCACATCTGTTCACATGATGCCAAATTTCAGTGGGTTGCCTCTGACATAACCTCCTTTGCCCTCACCCAAGAATTCCACCTCCCTGCAAATTCTGATGCTCAGGGCCTTCAGCTGTAACTGACGCATTTCCTATAGTTCTGCGCTCACCCCTTTCCCTCTTTCCCAGATCAGTTTGTTCATTAATACTGCAGTATGCACAATATTTGCATATTTAAATGAAAACAAAGAACTGCAGAGGCTGCAGATCTGAAACAAAAACTGTTCTGAAGAAGAATCCCCAGATTTGAAATGTTATCGCTGCTTTCTTCCTACAGATGCTACCAGACCCGCTGAGTCTCACCAGCAATGTCTACTTGCATATCTAATTTATTGTTTATAACATGCACAAAATATTCCTGCAGTTTTGATTTCGATATACAATTCTCATCAGTATGTACTTCTCCCTGCGGTTTCTAAGATCCAGCCAAACTGTTTCTGTGTAATCTGAACAATGTGTGCTGTAGCAAGATTAACAATAGATGTGGCAAGATGTTTCATGAGGCCTAACTTGATATTAAAATAATCTCACTAGCTCTTGTTCATTCTTCTCAATGGGAATGGTGAGATTCTGACTGGGTGTCCCCTTACACTGGCGGAGTGGAGAAGGACAATAATCTCCCTACAATGTTGTATATTCCTCCAGATGGCTGAGACTGCTCTAACCTGGCAAGCGGCAACTTTAGAGCTGGCTGGGATGGTCTGGTGTCATGGCCTCCTCTCCTGGTCCTGGGGCAAGCAGACTTCCTGCTTTTGAACCTTCTCAGCTAGGAGGACCTCCATGCCCATGTCCACAGCCAGGTTTGGGGAGGATAGCAATCTCCCCCCTGCCTGCCACGTGCAAGCTCAATATCAGAGGCTGTGCAAGGTGGGACTGCATGGACTGTGCTTGTCCAGGTGCACTATGGCCTTTCAAAGATGGCACTGGTTCCTGGGATGCTGGTTATTCTTGCTGTGAGGTTGAAATACTAATTAATGTGGTGAGTTTGGTGAAATCCAGTCAGCCCCATGGTGGAAATGCCTCCCCAAACTCGACTCAACAGGCACTTTGCATTCAAAGATGACAAGACTAAATCAATACCTTGATCATTTGATTTCATACATAATGGATAACGTTTCATGAAGCACCATCACCATCCCTGGGTACATCTAACCCACCGGCAGGATAGACCCACCAGTGATGATGGCACTGTGGTATACAGTCCAGTTATCTTGGAAATCCCCGACATTGGTTCCAGAACCTGAGAAATCTCATGGTAACAGGTCAAAAATGGTCAAAGACATAACCTGATGATGGACATCTATTGCCCTCCAGACCATCCCTTGGTGATAATTCAGTTCCCCTCAATGTTGAAAACAAATTGGAGGTAGCACTGAGGGTGACAAGAACATAGAACGTACGCTGGGTGTGGTACTTCAATGTCCATCACCAAGAGTGTCTCCACAGGCCTATCACTGACTGAGAAGGGTGAGACTTCAAATACACAGCAGCCAGGCATTCCTGAAAAAGGGCTTATGCCTGAAATGTCGACTCTCCTACTCCTCAGATACTGCCTCATTCTCTGTGTTTTTCCAACACCACGCGTTTTGAGACTGTGGGAAGTGATGAGCGAACCAACAAGCAGGAAACATTCTCACTAAACTACTTGTCACTTTCGCACAGATGTATCTGTCCCTAACAGTATCTGTAGGAGCACCCAGCACACAATACTGGCAGAGCTAAAGTCTCAGCCTCATATTAAAGATACCACACACTGTGTTATGTGACACCACCTCATGCAAAGCAGGACAAATTTCTAAAGGACTGAGCAAATCGAAACTGGGTATTCATGAGGCAATGTGGGCCATCAGCAGCTGCAGCATCAATGGCCTTCCTTCCATCATAAAATCAGAAGTGGGCTCGTCACTGATAATTCCAATATGTTCAGCATCATTCACAACTACACCTATATTGAAGCAGTCTATTCAGCCCATCAAGAGTTTTAAACAGGAACAGAAGGAGGCCATTCAGTCATATGGGCCTGTTACTCAGCAATTGGAACAGATATTTTAATCTCTCATGCCTGTTACGCAGGAAATGGAAGGGAGTATTCAGTCTTTCAAAGCTGTTGGGGGCGGCTTGGTGGGTCAGTGGTTAGCACTGTAGCCTCACAGCATCAGGGATCCGGTACAATCCAGCCTCGGGCGACTGTCTGTGTGGAGTTTGCACATTCTCTCCGTGTCTGCGTGGGTTTCCTCTGGGTTCCCCGGTTTCCTCCCACAATCCAAAGATGTGCAGGCTAGGTGAATTGGCCATGCTGATTTGCTCAGAATGTTCTGGGATGTGTAGGTTAGGTACATTAATCAGGGGTAAATGTAGAGTATTGGGGAATGGCTTTGGGTGGGATACTCTTTGGAGGGTCAGTGTGGACTTGTTGGGCCAAAGTGCCTGTTTCCACACATTAATTCTATGATTTTATGCTACACAGGAATACAGGGAGGCCTGTTACTGAACTGAAAGCAGGGATAAATGAGTCTTTATCAGTTTAAGAGAAAATACTGATTGCACTAACACAATGACCAGTACTGGATCCTTAACTAATTGCAACCTATATCAACAACTTAGATAAAGTACAAATGCATTCTAACCAAATATGTCAATAATGCTAAGATAGGCAGGAAACTAAGTTATCAAGTGGATGTATCAAGGAACTGTAATTGGATAAGCAATGGACAACAATTTGGCAGATGGAATTTAAAGTGCTTAACTGTGGTTCTATGAATATTTAAGGAAGAATAAATGCAGTATATTACTGAAATGGAGAGAGATTACAGGATTTAGTAATACTGGAGAGTTCACTCTGACCCGTTCAGACATCAGAAGAGTTGCTCCATCTCCCTGATGTTCTCAGTGTCCCCATTGCTCTCAGTATACATGGGATATTTTGATGTGGTGAAGGGGAGGATGTTTTGAGCCATTTATCGAGGGTACGGTCTTTATCCAAGAGGCCATCCTTTCTTTCTACATGGAGACGCGAAGACAATGGGAATGGCAGACTGCTTCTGAATGAAGAGGCTGTGGCTTCTGCCAGGACAGTGGGTATTCACCAATGATAACCAAAAGAGAAAATGCTAGAAAATCTCAGCAGTCTGGCAGCGTCTGTAAGGAGAGAAAAGAGCTGACGTTCCGAATCTAGCTGAGCCTTTAGATTCCAGCATCTGCAGTAATTTGCTTTTACACCATCATGATAAACTGTACATGGTCCCACTGCAAAACTAATGGAGTGAGAGATTGGAGAGTCCAAACCCAAGAATGAGAACATAAAATAAAGGCATTGCAAGATCAGCTGAAATTTTCAGTTATATCATGTTGGGAGAAAGTGAGGACTGCAGATGCTGGAGATCAGAGTTCAGATTAGGCAGCATGAGGGCTTATGCCCAAAACATCAATCCTCTTCATCAGGGCTTATGCCCAAAACATCAATTCTCCTGCCAGTCAGATGCTGCCTGAGCTGCTGTGCTTTTCTAGCACCACATTCTTGATGGTGATATCACATTCTCAATCCACCTCACATAACCAGCCTAGACACTATAAATCCACAGAAGATATCTGTTCAGCACGGAGAACTGCATAAACCAGGCTAGTGTATCGCTCAATACAACACGACAATCCATCCAGAGTGGAACATTGTGCAAGCCACTTCACAGCACTGGTCTGTAAACCCAAACTAGATATCTGTCCAGTGTGGGGAGCTGTGCAGACCACACCAGGGCATTGATCTGTAGGACTGAAACGGTAATCCACCCAGCTTGGAGAGATGCACAGACCACAGCAGAACATTGTTCTAGAAACCTGAATTAGATTAAAGGTCCGGCATGGGGAGCTGTGCAGACCAAACTATTGAAATTATTCAGTAACATTGAGTTAGATGGCTGGCCATGACAAGGGGTGCTGTGAGTGTGAAAATCACTGCCAGAGATGGCAGGGGAATCAGTTTAAATACCAACAAATGGGAGGGGTTTGGAATCAGATAACATCTAGAAGATAAAATGTAGCAACTCTCCAAGGATCTTCCAACAACTCCTTCCAAACCTGTGACTTCTACAACCTTGAAGGATAAAGACAGCAGATGCACAGGAACTCAACCAACTGAAAGCTCCCCTCTAAGTGACACACCACCCTGATGTGGAAATATATTGCTGTTGCTTCAGTGTCACTGTGTTGAAATCCTGGAACTCCCTTTTTAATAGCATAATAGGTGCATCAACAACACACTGACTGCAGTGATCCAAAAAGGCAGCTTTTCACCACTTTCTCAAAGGCATTTAGGGGTGGGCAATAAATGCTGGCTCAATTAGTTACACCCACATCCCATTGAATTAAAGTAACTCCCTCTGAAACATTCACCATGGTAGACAGACTTTTGTCACAGAACATTTATCATAGCTACCCACAGATTCCCTCAGGAATATTCCCAATATGTACTCACAGACTTCCATATGTTTATCATGCCCACACACACAGTCCTCAGGAACATTCACCATATCTGAATGTGAACTCAGGCTCACTTTTAGAAACATTCATTAGATATATACTCAGATTCCAGAAGGAACATTTGCCACATTTACACTCAAACCCCCTGTAAAGAAAGATTATTACACCCATGTTCAAATATCTGTTTCTGACTGCTGGGTTAGGATTTTCTTGTTTCAATGTTTGTTCCATTTTGAGCTACAGGTAATAGTGGAATAAGATCACTGTTGGTCATAGCTGTGTGATTAATTCTATGATTCTCCTGAGGCTCTGCTGTAATTAACACATCAAGAAGTTTACTTTCATCATCTGAGCTTCAATAAGAGAAAACTGGATTAAACTGTTTCTCACCTATTAAAGTGACCCACATGGATAGGGCAGTGCCATAAACACTGAAATACTGCAGTATGTCATGACGCATGATACACAAAACTGTCAGGCCAGGCCCTTCACAAGCATGAAAAAACTAGAAGAAAGAAAAATGTTTTAATCAACTACACATGAAAATAAATAGAATGAAGTAGCTAAATCTTCTTAGGGGAGGATAGATCATTTTCATAAAACAAAAGGAGATCTTCAGAAGAATCAGCAGAGATAGAGTAAGTACTTGCCTCGTCTCACCACCGCTGTTTGTTTTCATGCCAGGTAAAAGGAATAGGGTAATCTGTTGGTACTACGCGGCTTATGGTGGTAGATGGTTGCAGTCATTTGTGATAGCCTGACAAGTAAATATAGATTGTCAAAAATATCCTCTTACCGCTATGAAAAACATTGTGAAGAAGTATATCATGGCTTCCATGTGGAATCTCCGCTTGGCTGCAATGGCGATGGCAGGAAGGAAGATCAGGCTGCTGAGGGTTGGAAGAAAAAGTTTGGCAATTGCAGCTCCCATCTAAATGTCCCAAGAAAAACAGGAATTAAGAATAAGTATACTTCACAAAATTGATTCAGACCTTTGAACTAAAACATACCGTATCCTGTTAGTTGCTGAATGTTGTAAGACAGCTGCTGAGTGGACTTTAAAGTTTAAAAGTCCAGTATCCAGCCCTTTCCAACACGTCACTGAAACCCAACAGCTGCGGATTCTCCAGGCCCTTTGGGAAATGGACTAGAGAAGAAGCAAATATCAAAACATTTGCTATTGTTTCTAATCCTTGAACAACTGCTAAATCCATGTGATAATTCAACCTCTAAACTGTCACAGATTTTAAGAATGATCCTAGAATTATGTGAGACAGAAAGTTGTTTGGTCATTGCACCTGTGACAGGTCTTTGTAGAACTATCCAATTAATCCAGCTCACTAGATCCTCATAAACTTTGTGTATGAGAGAGTATATCCTGAGTGAGAAAGCCAATGGGAATGTGTGTTTCTGGGAATTCGGAGAACGGTTGGGAATGAACTGATAAATCTTATTTTTTTCTAAAGTTCAGCAGTCTAGTTAAAAGATTATTAAGGTAGCTGACTCAACTAACTGAGAGGCAGTTAACAGTCAATCGTCAGAAACCTGAATAGGGCCTTAATATATGTTGATTACTATTGAAGCTTAACTTATGTGAGTCATCTCAGCTCATTCTATTTTTATGAAAGGAACTGATAGATGGCCATTATCAGTCAGGAGTGAGCAACTGTCTGGAAATTTGGAACACAGTGGGAATTTAGTACAAAGGAAAGAGGTGCTTTTGGCATTTTTGGGGTTTATAGTTTGTAAAGATTGTATTCTATTGTAATGAGGATCAGGGAGTAAGGGCCCTACATTTGTTGGTATTATTTTATATTAAGCATCTTCCAAAAGATTTAATTTAAAAGGGGTAAATCAAGCTGGGAACATTTCCAGCACCTGGGGCCAGTATGTGTATAGGTAGTAACTGGAGCTGCAGCTCCTGAAAACCTGGGTTTCAGAGCTGGATCAGAGGGGCTAGGGATGGTGGAGCCTCCACAAAGCAGAAAGTGTCATGAATAATTCATATGGAGAGGTGATCATATGACAGGCTAAGACTCCACAGGCAGGAAGGGATCAGGTGACCACCATGCAAAACAAGAGGATTAGGAGGGCTGTGTAGAAGTGTCCTGTGGCTATTCCCCAGCAAAACAGTTATACCACTTGTGAGGGGAATGGGCTCTCGGGGAAAGCAACAGCATCCAAACTTGTTGTACCACCGTTGGCTTAACTGCATAGGGGGTGAGTAAAAACTGTGGAAATACAATCTGTAAAAGCTACAACATCTTAGTTATACTTATAAATACAACCTCTGTTGCAAAGGCTCTTACACTTAAGGCAGATAAACTTTGAGCATATGTGGGAACATGAGACTGGGACATCATAGCTATTACAAAAACATGGTTGATGGATGGACAGGACTGCTACCTCAATGTTCTGGAGTTTAGATGCTTTAGGAAGGACAGAAAGGGAGGCAAGAGAGGAAGGGAAATGGTGTTTTCCTTTGGTGTGGAAAACATTACTGCTGTACTTAGAGCAACAGTTTCTAAGGGATCATCCAGTTAAACTTTATGTGTGGAACTCAAAAATAAGGGGATAGTTACATTGATGGAATTGTACTATAGGTCCCCCAGTTGTCAGCAGGAAACTGAGGAGCAATTTTGTTGTGAGATCTCAGATATATGTAAGAAATATAGGGTTGTAATAGTAGGGGATTTTAAGTTTCCAAACATAGACTGGTACTGCCATCGTGTTAACTGTTTGGATGGTGAGGAATTTGTTAAATGTGTTCATGAAATTTTTCTTTATCAATTGTACCTACTAGAGAAGGAGCAAAACATGATCTTCTATTGGGAAATAAGGCAGGGAAAGTGACTGAAGTGTTAATGGGGGAGCACTTCGGGACCCCAGTGATCATAATTCTATTAGTTTTAAAATAGTAATGGAAAAGGGTATAAAAGTTACAGTTCTTAATTGGAGTAAGGCAAATTTTGATTGTATGAGACAGGAACTTTCAAAATTTGATTTGGAGTAGACAATTTGCAGGTAAAGGGATGACTGACAAGTGGGAGGCTTTCAGAAGTGAGATCATGAGTTCAGAGACATTATGTTCCTGTTAGAGTAAATGGTCAGGCTATAAGAGTAGAGAACAAAGGATAAATATATTGAGCCTCTGCTCAAGAATAAGGAGGCATATGTTAGATATAGACAACTAGGATCAAGTGAATCTCTTTAACAGTGTAAGGGTGTAGAGGCATTCTTAAGATGGAAAACAGAAGGGCAAAGGGGGTTATCAGAACCTTTTTTTTCCAAGGCTAAGGATAATCCAGAGATTCTACAAGTACATTAAGAGCAAATAAGGAGAAAATAGGACTGCTTAAAGATCAACAAGGTTAGCTATGTGGAACAACAGGAGATGGAAGAGATACTAAATGAATATTCCACATCAGTTTTTGCTGTGGAGAAAGATATGGAGGCTAGGGAACTCGGGAAAATAAATATTAACATCTGGGAAAACAGTCCACATTACAGAAGAGGAAGCGCTGGAAATCTTAAAACAAAAAAAGGATAAATCTCTGGGACCTGATCAAATGTATTTCAGAAAGTTGTGGGAAGTTAGGGAAGAAATTTGGGGGCCTCTAGCAAAGATATTAGGGTCGTGGTCTACTGGGGTGACGTGCTGGAAGACCCAGAGGGTGACTAATGTTGCGCCTTAATTTAAGAAAGGCTGTAAAGTGAAGCGAAAGGCTGGGATCTAAAGTCCAGTGAATCTGACATCAGTGGTGGATACGTTGTTGGAAGGAATACTGAGAGATAGGATTTACATGCACTTGGAGAGGCAAGGATTGATTAGTAATAGTCAGCATGACTTTGTGTGTGGTTGAATGTCTTGTAAAGAGGAAGGAGGCTTACATAAGGTTGAGGAAACAAGGTTCAGCCAGAGCGTTGGAGGGATACAGGATAGCCAGAAGGTAGCTGAAGAAAGGGATTAGGAGAGCTAAGAGAGGGCATGAAAAATCTTTGGCGGATAGGATCAAGGATAACCCCAAGGCATTCTATGCGTATGTGAGAAACATGAGAATGACGAGAACGAGGGTAGGTCCAATCAAGGACAGTAGTGGGAGACTGTGTCGGAAGAGATAGGAGAGGTCTTGAATGAGTACTTTTCTTCAGTATTTACAAACGAGAGGGACCGTATTGTTGAAGAGGAGAGTGTGAAACCGGCTGGTAAGCTAGAAGAGATGCTTGTTAGGAAGGAAGATGTGTTGGTCATTTTGAACAACTTGAGGATAGACAAGTCCCCCGGGCCTGACGGGATATATCCTAGGATTATGTGGGAAGCAAGAGAGGAAATTGCAGTACCGTTGGCAATGATCTTTTCGTCTTCACTGTCAACGGGGGTGGTAC